>NC_090728.1:146921915-146924415 GCF_036898095.1 Palaemon carinicauda
TGGAAACAAGTAAAACCCGTCCTTTATAAAGAACTCAATGAGGCTCAAGTGATAAACATTCTGATGTTATATGAAGAAATGCTTGTATAAGATTCAGTGCCACCAGAGATTACTTAAGGAGTAAATACATATTATGGAAGACCGAAAAGTCAGCAAAGTTTGGAATATAATCAATAGAAAACTTTATAAGAGTTTGATGATAAACAGGAGATAAGAAGGTAAAAAGGCTAGTGTAACTTCGTAAAGCTTACACGTTAGCAAACAATAAAAGTTTCCTTCTAATTATCTTTATTATAAATTATTTGGGAATGTAAAAATAACTCTGATTCGTTAACCAAAGGGGAAAAAAATTCATGGAATAAAACAGCTTGTTTAAACTGCCAGACTTGCATTATATTGCGAATGAAAGGAGGGGAAACCTTTTTGTTCAAAACATTTTTTTTTTTTTATCTCTGGAACATGTATTGACTTTTGTCAAAAACCGTTCAAAGTTCAAAGGTGTTAAGCTGTATTCTAAATTGATAGTGGAAACTGGTCCATTAATGCAACTCTTATGGCAAAATAGAGCAAAAATATAACTTTGTGCGGATTTTCTTGCGTGAAAGATTTGGAAAACTCGACTAAATAAAACATAAGATTAAATAAAACTGTTATATTTTTTTGCGACCCGACTCAATTTATTAGTAACATATCCTGACTTTCAGTTTTACTGTTAAAGAATAAAACATTTCGATTTATTCTATCATAGGTTGTTGCTGTTAGTCATACTTACATTTGCAATTTAGAGAATACATATTGGTAAAAGAGAATAGTAGAGAGTGCTGCTTCGCCAGTAACACTCGTTCGATGAATTAGTCGGCAATAGAATAATTTGTGAACAATAGTAGCAAGTATCGATAAATTTCAGTACAAAATGTCGATAGATGTGTTACTGACGTAAAAGTATTGCATTTTTGGGGGAATCATCCGCGTATTGCATACCTTTCTTTTGACTTTTTAGATTCCATTCGCTATTGGACAACTTTTCCCTCCATTCTCTTTCAGATCCTATTTCTTTTTTAAATGTTTAGTCATTCGCCGAAATTACCGCGTGAAATGCAGCAATATCATTAAACTCCTTACGTAACAGTACATAGGATATTCTGTTTAATGAATAAATATTAATTTTCAAAAGCTGAATCAGGGAAATATTTACTAGAGGCAAAATTTATTTACTTTCTACCGTATGCTGTCCCATTTTTGATAAAACGTAAGATTAATTACCCATTTACTGATCAATATAGATCATTTCGTATCATATGAAATAAAATGCCTTCAGTGTAGTATATGTACAGTACCTTATCTTTAATTGCGACGCAGATGGGAGGCGGTCTCCTGATACAAAGCCTTTGGCATTCTGCCAGATTTCAATTAGTCTTCTTCTCTTGGGTACAGACAGGAATTCATCATCTCTTATCTTCTCGACTGCTCTATTTCCCCGCAACATCTGAGATAGATTGCCATTCAACATAAAATTTCTAAAATTAACTATGTTATGGATTTCTGGCAATTTTCAGACGAGAGCATTTCCGGGACCTAAGAAATGGACAGACTTTTCAGGACATCTGCCCATATCTCTGATAAATTTCTTTATCTCCTTTCATAAAAAGAGTGTGTTATATAGATGGCAGTCTATTGAGCTGTTGCTTACATTTAGAGACTGACTGTCACGACACAATTCTATTAGATTTCTCCCTTTTTATGTAATCGTGAAGATTTGAGAGAGGACAAAAATTAATATCGGCAGCTCAGCATTTCTCATTTACTTCAGGGGCTGAAGTTTTGTCAATATCCTGCGGGCCGGTGTGACCCTTTTTTTAATAAGTCTCTTGTTTCTAAGTTTCATAAGCTAAATGGATGTTTTCAGCCCAATTTATGCTTAATAACCTGCTCTTAGATTATCTCAGTAATTGGAAGTAAACCAAATGGTCTTATGCAGACTTAATGGGAATGGTTATACTTTTATAACTTATCATTATACCACCCATTATTTTCATTTTTTATTTTTGGGGGGATTTCTAATAGTCAGGTTTTTTAATAAAAAAAAAAAGTTTGACATTTTTGTTATCATTCCTCAGAGACTTCCAAACACTTGAAGAATTTTTCCCCGTTATTTTCTTCATCCAGTTTTTTCTTAAATGGAAGTCTATCCATCTGAAGAGGCAGGAAGATATCAGGAGACAGATGGTTACTCAATTATTTGATACTTACTCAAGAGATTCCTGTTTACTTTCACCAATGGAAAAAAAATTGAAATCTGAAATATATTCAGTAAAAAGAAGGAATATCGAAGTAACCTCTCTCTCTCTCTCTCTCTCTCTCTCTCTCTCTCTCTCTCTCTCTCTCTCTCTCTCTCTCTCTAAAAGAATTATGTTCTTGTATCGTGAATTTCCAGACAGCATGCCATTGCCACCACTCGCTTGTCGAGTTTTCCACATCGCTCTCTTTCCTGTGTAAAGAA
>NC_090728.1:146929415-146944415 GCF_036898095.1 Palaemon carinicauda
TCAATGAATAGTCTCCCTACCCCAGTGATGCATCATTATCCTATTGCTTGAATCCAACCTCTATGATGTGATATAGTCTTCTGTTGCCCATTGACTAACAAATGGAATAGTTAATGGCTGCAGTGTGTATATAATAATCTCTAATTCCCATATTTTTTGCTTCTTATTATCTTCACCCACATTGCCCCTTTTCATGACCGTCCAAAGGCTTTAGCTTATCAATCCTGCATGATCTTTCTGAAAGCGTTCATTTAGTTAGGAATTTCCGTAAATCTGGTCACAATATTTCATATAATATAAATTAGAATGTTTATAATCACTGATTGATAAGTTGACAGCTTGATCAACTGTATGTTTAGATATATTTTGTTCTTTGATTTTTTCCAATAATCGGAGACGCAGTTATTCAACACTAACAATGATTTCGGTAATTGGTGCCCCCCCCCTCCCCTACGCAGAGTCTTTAATCTCTCTCTGTTATTTACTATATAAGAGAGACGTAATAATGACCGATATATATATATATATATATATATATATATATATATATATATATATATATATATATATATATATATATATATATATATATACATATATATATATATATATATATATATATATATATATATATATATATATATATATATATAAATTTATATATAGGCCTATATATATGTATATGTATATATATAATATATATATATATATATATATATATATATATATATATATATATATATATATATAAATTTATAAATAGGCCTATATATATGTATATGTATATATATATATATATATATATATATATATATATATATATATATATATATATATATATATATATATATATATATATATATATAGGCCTATATATAGGCCTATATATATGTATATATATATATATATATATATATATATATATATATATATATATATATGCATAGGCCTATATATATATATATATATATATATATATATATATATATATATATATATATATATATATATATATATATATATATAAATTATACATAGGCCTATATATATATATATATATATATATATATATATATATATATATATATATATATATATAAAACATATATAAATTTATACATAGGCATATATATATATATATATATATATATATATATATATATATATATATATATATATATATATATATATATATATATATATATATATATATATATATATATATATATATATATATATATATATATATATATATATATATATATCGGTCATTATTACGTCTCTATTGGATAGTTATTTTCCCCTGGTGAGGCCTTTGGGCTTATAGCATATAATTTTTCCAACTTGTGTAGTAGTAATGATATTAACTGTAGTATCTATAGGGGCACTATGTAGAGCGCAGACCTCCGCGGCAGCGTATCTTTGGATCTTTTCCTTGACCTTGACTTTTGACCTTAACATGTAAAAGTGGGCGGGGATTCTCATACACTCAAATATGAACCAAGTATGAAGTCTCTGTGACAATGATGTCCCAACTTATGGCCGATTATGTGGATTTGACATTTTGCTTGACTATGACTTTGACCTTTAACCCTGAACTTCCATATTTTAATAATATCCAGCTTTTTACATAAGTTAATGCATGCAAGTTTCATTCCGATTAAAATTGTGGCCAGGAAGATGTTCACAAACAAACACACAGAGTGTAAAACATAACCTCCTCCAAATTCGTAGGCGGAGGTAATAATAATGAAGAAGAAAACTAGCTTTCCTTCGGAGACAATTTCTGTCTGTTTGGAACACAAACTCCCGATGGGGTTTCAAATAAAGATTTTTTTCTTTCTTTGAAAGCGGGATTTCTTTTATTTATAGGAACACGTCCGTCGATAATGGCATTTTCTTGCTCCGCTTGGTTACTGCTGCTTCAGGTTTGCTTCGAGGATATTTTAAACATTTTGAAACTATTGAAGATCGTTTCTGATAAGTTTATAGCAAAAAGAAATTTTTCTAGTTTAAGACAATTAAGTATTTCTATTGCGAATTTATATATATATATATATATATATATATATATATATATATATATATATATATATATATATATATATATATATATATATATATATATATATATGTGTGTGTGTGTGTGTGTGTGTGTGTGATCTTTGTAAATATTTTATATATTACTGAGAGTAAACTTAATGGGCAGTAATTTTTCATGTAATTTGAGTCTCTTTTTTTGTGATTTAGTATAATAATAGTTATTTCCAAACTTTAGGTAAAGAGCACTATTGCAGACATTTCGTGTAAAGTTCGGCCAGTTTTACTATAAAATCTCCGCCTATTATATCAGTTGTAAGGCTGTCTTTATCTCTTTTCATGTCCTTTAATGCTAACTTTACCTCTCCTACTGTTATCTTTGGTACCTGCTCAGGCATTTCATTGCTTTTATTGGCAAAATTATTTCTTGTATCAATATTATACCATTGTATATTTGAAATCCTTTAGTTCCTTTTTTATTTGAAGGTTGTTATGGTTTTGAACGAGCGGTTGCTTGTTTTGTCTATTTTTGGTGTTTGTTTCCGTAATTTTCCATGTTCAAATTCATATTGTTCTTAGTATATTTAGTTCTGGTTATAGTTCATTGATTTTAACTTTTGTTTGCCTAAGCCAAGGTCATGTATGTGCACAAAAACACTTCAGTGATGATTTAATGTAGCTTATGAAGCAATATCCCTCCCTGACTTGCTGCTTTGTACAA
Source organism: Palaemon carinicauda (assembly GCF_036898095.1). Taxonomy (NCBI): domain Eukaryota; kingdom Metazoa; phylum Arthropoda; class Malacostraca; order Decapoda; family Palaemonidae; genus Palaemon; species Palaemon carinicauda. Next base: position 146,932,177 of record NC_090728.1, read on the forward strand.
AAATAGTTGTAAACATGATTCCTATTAGGAATTTTACTTTTATTATCTCTTTTTTTCTGCACTTTCTTTATGAACGTTCATTTAACCGTTCTAATTTCCTATCTGGTCAGAGTTGATGTCTGTAAAGCGTTGCAGTAACGAGGCAGTCAACAATTAAGTGACAGGTGAAAAAGCATAAGTGAAAATGAAGAGAGGATCTTTAAACTGAAGAGGTTCGTATCCAGTGAGGCATGCAGTTAAAGAAATGGTATTGCCTCAAATGTTGATTTTATAGCTTTGAAATGCATTGCATTATTATATGATTGCAATAGTATAGAAATCCCCTGCAATTTTATCACTCCACCTCTTTTGTTGATATTTCCATTTTCCTTCTTTAAAGCAAATATCTGTTGGTGCCCTGTTCTCTTCACTGAATGAGAGATGCTTCATTCTAAGGTGAAAGGAGGTTGATTTGATGCTCAAAATATCGTAAGCCTTAATTTCTATACTGTAGACCTTTTTTCTTTTCAGCTATTCAACAATCGCTTGTAATAAATGTAAAAGGGGTGCGACTGAGCCAGACAGGTTTGGACATTTTTATGCTTTCATTATTGGGAGAACTTCAAAGAGAACGTTCCCTCTGACGTCCTATTGGTTTTGCAATTCATGCATTTTTCGATAAAGAGATATCTTTCCTTTCAGGACTGGTTCGCGCTATTTATTCTATTTTATGTGTATTTGGCTATTTTATTCGTTTTGCCAAAGATTGCATGAGTTTTAGAACACGATCTAACTATAGTCTTGCAAACAGATTAACCAACAATAAAAGTGTATTTATGTACGTGCATACAATCTTAAACATCACTTTAGATACAAACGAAAGGTTTTAGTTGAAGGCGTTGCAATAGTTGAAAGACGTTAATGATTTTAGGGTTTAAGAAACTCAAGTGTCTGTTCATCTGTATACCACCCAAGTGGATTCATTTCCGGTCTTATTTTCACTGAAATTATTATATGAATTCATTCATCGCTGGATAATACAAAGATCAAACCTCCGTTGATCAAACACAATCTCTGAGCTACTCGGTCAAAACATTATTATAAAAAGATGCTGGAATCATATAGATACTGTACATACACATGTGAGAGACAGAGAGAGAGACAAAGGCAGTCTTAATTTATGTTCAATCAAATTGAGCGATGAATTGCTAAAGTTACGAAATAGACGTTTCAGACACCCTAATGATTTTCACGAGGATAATAATAATAATAATAATAATAATAATAATAATAATAATAATAATAATAATAATAATAATAATAATAATAATATAGTAATAGTAATTAATACTCATCATTTTTGTTTTTGTTATTGTTGTTGCTATTGCAATTTTAATAATTTTTATAATTATAATAATTTTAATCATTTTGTTCGTAATCATTTTAAAATAATCATCATCAATGCGAAATATAAGATCAGGGTGACACAAGGCATTTGATACAGATAGCAGTTTGCAAGAACGAGTTCCAAAGTGAGAGATATGGACGCTTATCTTGCACAGACGAACAATGTTTTCTTGTATATTTGCAAGAGTGCTTTGAGTTAAGTTTAATGTTCTCTAGATGTTATATATATATATATATATATATATATATATATATATATATATATATATATATATATATATATATATATATATATATATATATATATATATATATATATATATATATATATATATATATATATATATACCGCACTCTCCACATTAAAACTTTTTTTATATACTTTAGCATTATTGAGGATATTTCAATTTGATATTTAGTCATTTCTTAACGTTTTCACTGATTGTTATCCATATATTGATATATACATAGATTTATCTACATAAATACCTACCTATATACTGAACGGAGCAGATTCCAGTAGTTTGTCAGTAATCTCCTCATGAAAAATCTAACAGTAAAATTTATGATGAAATATCCTTTCTAATGTACATTGCACCCCGCAACTCGAACTATTAAAAACTTAGTAATAGAGAAAAATCTAAATTAAAAAGTTATTGATAATGAATACATATCCCAAATAAACGTAAAATGGTACAAGGGGCGGGGAGTAAATCCTCCTCAAGTAAAGAGGCATGAGGGGAAGGGGGGGGGGGGGGGTGGACGAGTATCACACGTGAATTTGCATCAACAATTCTTGATAATTGTTTCTCCATATTTCAGTCAGTACTTTAGAAATCACGTTTTAATTTCATCCAGTGGAGATACCTAAACTTTTTTAGTCGTAGATTTAAAAATAATTTTTAAGTTTATCGTGTGTAGGCACCTAAGCTTTTTTAGTAATTTAATCTTTAAAAATTGTTTTAACTTTACGTACGTAAACACCTAAGCTTACTTAGCTCAAGGGCTCCAACAGAGAAAAATTGCTCAGTGAGGGAAGGAAATAAGGAAATTAATAAATCAAAAGCGAAGCAATAAACAATTAAAATAAGATATTTTAAGTACAGTGATAACACCAGAACAGATCTTTCATGTATAAAATACAATATAAATAGACTTATATCAGCCTCTTTAGCATAAAAACAGTTGCTGCAAGTTTCAACTTCTGAAGTTTCATTGATTCAACTACCTGATTAGGAAGGTCATTCCACATCTTAGTCACTAAGAATAAAACTTCCTGCGTATTATTGAGCCTCATGATGGAGAAGGTCTGGCCATTAGACTTAACTGCATACCTAATAATACAAACAAGATGAAAATGTCCTGTAAGATCTGAATGAAAAAGATGGTCAGAATTATGAAAAATCATAAGCAACATGCATAACGAAGTAATTGAACGAGGGTGCCAGAGATTAATATCCATATATTGATATATACATAGATTTATCTACATAAATTACAGGAGCAACAAAGACAAAATGCATGATCAAACCTTCAGTAACGGCCATGAAAGGCGAAGTAAAAAGGAAAACCTCTGAAAATGAAAGAGAACTTCATATACTTGACTCGAGACCAACATGTGCTTTGCGCATGTATGTATGCATGTATGTATATATGTGAGTATACATATATATGTAATATTGTGTGTATGTATGTATATATGTATCTATGTATAAGATAAATGTAAATCGTGCATATATGGATGTATGCATGCTTATCTATTTATCTATACACACACACACACACACACACACACACACACACACACACACACACACATATATATATATATATATATATATATATATATATATATATATATATATATATATATATATATATATATATATATATATATATATATATGTATATATATATATATATATATATATATATATATATATATATATATATATATGTATACATATATATATATATATATATATATATATATATATATATATATATATATATATATATATATATAAATATATATATATATACACACACACACACACACACATATATATATATATATATATATATATATATATATATATATATATATATATATATATATATATATATATATGTGTGTGTGTGTGTGTGTTATGCTGCTACCTACTTGTTATAATTGAATAGTTTGTTTTGTCTATTCGTATAAAACATCTATAAAAATGTCAATTTAGATCTTAGTTCATGATTCAACGGGTTCTTGTAATCTATCTCACCATTATTAACTATTAGATTCACAATGCAAAGTGTAATGGACAATTTATGATTCCATAACCAAAAACTTAAATAATGACACAACTATGCCCTCTTCCGAGTGTCTGAGCAATGGATTGCCTTTGTGGTTAAGCGGAAAATGGCTTCATTCTATCAGACCCTCCTTGCAAATCTAACACATGGCTTTTCATACAGTGGTCTTCAAACAAAAATTCGGCTTCGACAAAACACTGAAAGTGGTGACCAGACAGGAGAGACTTTTAGTTTTGAGTACTTGCAAAGACAGATGATTGACAGGTTTGTTCAACAAGCATTTAAAGTCACATTAGGACGCTGCAGCGAGTGGCGCTGGTGTTCTGTAGGTAGGGAAATTATCCTATAACATAAACACAGTCAGCTTACAGCTTTCCTCTGTTTTTATATTGATTGTTTTTCATACTTATACATTTTCTATTTTTTTAATTTATTAATTGTTAGGTATTCTCTTGTGATATCTTCGGAATTCCAAAAGTAATAGTCAGCATTTTCCTTAATGGCGCATCCTGTTTGAATATAGTAGTTCAATGAAACTAAATTCAGTTTGTTTTTCTCAAAATCAGTGAGGAAAGTTATAAAAGTGAAGCAGTATCTCTTCCAAAATTATAAATCTCCTTCAGCATTTAGGTGGATCATCCTGGGGATGAGTCAATGTCATGGATGTTTCTACACTTGTCAGCTTCCGTTATCTAATCTCAAAAGACCTGACAAGTTATTGGGAGATGACAGACACTGACACCTTTATTCTGGGCTGTCTGTTAGACACCTAAAAACCTGTTAACTGTAACTGCTTGATAAATGCCATTTACCTATTCCTTAGGGTACATTTTTATTAAGTCATGACAAGGAATGCTTTTCTATAACTCAACATTGCTTGAATTGAGCAGACTTTTTTTATCCGATGATTAAAATGGAGAATTCTTATTGTATATGGCGACCAAGTCCTCATTATTTCCTGGCAGTCATAACATTCTTTTGTAGACCCTTAATTGCAGTGCATCATGGACGTAGTTAATTCTTCAGATGTGTTGAACAGTTAATATATTTTTATCTGTATCCTTTTTACATTTCGAGCAACAAACTCTTGATAATACAATTTATAAAATGAAGTAATTTGTCTGTGGATCTGAAAAAAATGGCAATCGTTGTTTGCAGTAGGCCTATATCCCCCTGATGGTAAAATAATTTCCATTCAAATTCATTAAGCATTGATATTAAATGATTTTTTCCAACATCTCTTGTAAATTATATTTTGCATCTTTTTCATAACTATATTTCAAAAGGAAATTATTTATTTTTTAAAGTTCTAAGACTGTCATTAGTGGTTATGATGTACGATCGCGTTAAGAAATAAATTACCGCTTTCTAAAAGATTTTGAATGATGAATGTACATAAAGATTCATCCCTATACAAATGCATGAATGTTTAGTTATCCATGTAAAGATACTTGCCTCGACATTTTAAATTTTGTAATCCACATGTAATTATATATCTGCGAATAGTAATTCATATGAGATTATACATCTGAAAATAGTATTCGATATCAGATATTTACAAATAACGAATTTTCTGCTTGCATGCAATTTCTTTAGCGCGATAAAATTAAACCTCTCAGATATCCTCTTCTTTCAGGTCATCCGGATATGAACTACAAACGGAAGTCGAATTCAATTAACGAAACTACTTCGAAATTAACAAAAACAGATAAAGTTAATTGACTTTACTTTGAATGAACAGGTGGCAGGCCTATATAACATTGAACATTTCCGGTGAATACAACGTGAGGTTTCGTAATTAATAAATTTTAGGCCTAGGCGTCGTTTTTCGTTTAATATATCCCATTTTTTTACTCACTAATTATTATTGAATAAAAAAGTATTGTTACCTAAAGATCCTAAATAATTCAAAATATGGAAAATTAATTTCTGGGCTTACTAGACATTTAGGAAATTAATGACAGCAATAAGAAAGGTTTTATTTCGGTTTTCCAATTGTGAAGAGATTATTTTACATTTTTTTTTTTTTTCATATTGTTATACAAAGTTTTTAACACTAATTATAAATCATAAATATGTTAACATGCATTCGTGAACATATTTGCATTCTAAAACAATCTTGAAGCTCTTAAGGCCTAGGTAATACAGAATAACATTGTCATTACGGTTACGCAATAAAAGTGTAGTTATCTAATCTCAAATCACGTTCATCAAATTAGAAATGAGCATCTTCAAGCTTACTATTTATTCCAAAATAAAAAGATCCTGGTTGCTGAAGAAAAGGAACTTAGTAAACAGTGTATTACCTTTACGCAAATAAGTATATATTTCTATTGCTAACTCTTATTCATCAAATTCGAGTTAAGCATCTTCACGAAGGCTAACCTTTGATGTCAGGATGCCAGGAAACTTAAAATCAATCAATCAATCAAGAATGTTATTTATTCCAAAATAATAGATCCCAATACTAAAGTAAACGTCTCTAATGAACAGACTTTCATCTTGAAGAACTAAACGTTTTAGAGGAAACTTTTGAGAGATGAAAGTGTTGTAAAGCACTCTTTCTGATCGGTCACTTCTGAAGGAAAAAGTCTGATAAGCCTTTTTCCACTTAACCTAAATGACACTCCATTGCTCAGACACTCGGAAGAGGGTGCAGTTGTGTCATTATTTGAGAGTTAGGCTATGGAATTCTTAAATTGTCCATCATCGGTTCAATCATGAACTAAGATCTAAATACACATCTTTACCTCTGCCAACAAAGCTTGGAGGAGGTTATGCTTTACTCCGTTTGTATGTGTGTGTGTATGTTGGTGAACAGCTTCTTGGCTACAATTTTAATCGTAGAGTAATAAAACTTACTGGGACTAATTGTTATGCAATCGCTGGAAATTATGAAATTTGGTAAGTCAAGGTCAAACCTCAAGGTCATGGTCAAGCAAAATGTCCAATTCATGGAATCATCCACAAGTTTGGACATCGTTTTCACAGAGACTTTAAACTTGGTTCATATTTAGGTGTATAAAAATATACTTCAATTAATAAATGTCAAGGTCGAAGGTTAGGGTCGAGTCAAAGGTCAAGGTCAAGCAAATGGTCAAATTCCAGTCGTCAACCATACGGCCATAGTATTAGTCATAAAGTAATGAAACTTGCAGGGATTTTAAACTGTTATATATAGAGCTGGAAATGATTCATTCATTTTGGGAAAGGCACGCTGGTTTCCGGAAGTAAGCTGCCGTGGCGGAAAGTGTTTGGCATCATAATAACGAAAATTATTATTTCCTATGAAAGGCCATATTCATGGAGATACTGTAATCACAACAAAAGCAAGATGCTTTGTTTAAAGATAAATAAAAATCATACTTTTTTTCTCTAATAATGATGATGATAAAAAAATATGATATATATATATATATATATATATATATATATATATATATATATATATATATATATATATATATATATATATATATATATATATATATATATAGTATAAATTTGATATGAATATAATATGAATATAATATGAATGTAAATATAGATATAATTATGAATATGATATAAATATAATATCTGTCGTAAACATTCAAGAACTTTGTTTCCTCTGAAATAAAAACAGACCGTAAACAGTAGTCACATCAACGACTAAAACCTCATAAAGTATAAAATAACCGCTGAAGATGAATACTGAAATAGAGAATGGACCAGGTTGTACCCCAAAGAGCACGAAGTTATCTGTCTCTTGAAACAAAGAAGGTTATTTCGTATTTTGCCTCTCAAAATAGAGAAGGGTATATCGGCATACGTGGCTTTACAGATGTTGGAGGCACTATATTTAAATATGTTTAGTGAGGCAGATTTACACCGACTCGCAGGAGTACCCATTTATCCGGAATAGTTTCCTGGTCACTGATTGGTTGGACAAGATAATTCTAACCAATCAGAAAGCATGAAACTTTTCCGAGCTAAAATGGCACCGCTGCGAGTTGGTGCAAATGAGCCCCATTAAAAAAAAATAAGTATAGGCACCATATGAGAGAAAATATTTGCTTCGCAAAACAATCATTTATAAATTGTCCACGAAACTGAACATTGTTTTCACAGACAAGATCTTTTTTTTTTTTTTTCATCAAAATCAAATTTGTTTTCATAAACAAAATCAAATTATTTTACAAAATCAAATTAGAACAAATAGCTTATTTACTTTAGGCTTTAAACGAAAAGAATAACCCGGAACATTTACCTTTTACCAAAAATATCAAAGGTCAAGCTTAAAACGCCAGTAAAATTTAATTAGTCCCAAGATTTAAATAATGAATTTTACATATAGAGAAGATTTCTGCCTTCACAACAAGCTATAATTATCAGGTTTCACCAACGAAACTAATCTAAAATATCCCATCTTTACTTTAAAACTCATTTACAAAAGTTTACTACTAAGGCCAAAAGTTCTATATAAACAAAACGAAAAAAATCCATCCTAAACTTTATAAATGGTTAACGCATAGATCGATCGAGGAGGAATCCGGTTTGCCGATACGAAGTACTATTTTAATGCCCCCTGTTGTAAAACCTTTGAAATAAAAAGACCTTTCGAGTTTTACGACGTAAACTTTCTAGGCCTTAACTAATCAGTGTTTTCAGACGAAGTAAAAGTTTCTAATTAAAGTTCAACTTTCTGGTTTTGATATAGAAGTTTACAAGAATTTTGGGATCCATAGAAAGAATTATGGTGGTGGTATTCAGGTTTTTTATGATGAGATGTTTAATGTTGAGATTTTAGGTGATATGACATTCATAATGATTTTATGGAAGTACTTACTGTGTATCTCATTGGTCTCAACTTTAGATACACCATTTGCAAATCCATATAATTTTATTGAATAGTTTTTCAGTAAAGTATTGAACAAGTTTCCTGCTGGTGTCAATGTAATCATAACAGGGGATTTTAATTTAAACCCCTTTGGTCCTTTAAAATTTACATTCATTGATTTATTTATTGCCAATATGGTTAACTATGGATATTTTCGTGTAAATGCTCTTCCAACAAAGATAAATGATGGTAATAGTATCACCCCTTATTTTCTGCTTGACTAATTATGGGTTGAATTTAAGGTAGGTTCAAATCATGACTCTGGCATTTAAACTTTTCCTCTCACAGACCCTTTTCCTATCCATTATGTGTTTAATAATGATTGTCAAGGTGATTATAAAGTGGCTGTATCTAGGTTGATTAACGATTATACACTCTCGGTTTTTGTGTCCTTAATGTCAGTTGCTGGTTTTGCTCCAGTATTTAACTGGGATAATATCCATGAAGCCTTTGATATGTTCTGGGAAAAGCTATGGAAGGTATATAAGTCATCGCTCCCCATTAAACGTAAGAGAATTAAATCTAATAAGATAAATGCACCCTGGATGACGCCTGATCTTAAGAAATGTCTGAAGAAAAAATACGTTATTCAATTCTTATCGTAGGGGTTTAATTTGGAAGAGACAATTCATTATATATAAAAAGGTATTTATTGATTAATAAACAAAATGAGAATGAAGTACTGTCATGTAAATTCGAAAAGTGTTCAGCGAATACAAGAAAGACATTGTCAAATGAGAACGAAATACTAAGCCGTAAGAGACAGGTTTCTATGCGTAGAATTGTAACTGATGCAGGAAGAATGGTGGAGGGACTTAGTATAGCAGACTGCGTTAACACTTACATTATAAATGTAGTTTTACAAATTACCAAATCTCTTCCTCGGGACATAAACTTTAATTACTTGAGTACTCTCGATCGTGTACGGAACTCCAGCCTGCGAAGTCGAGGTTGTTACGATATTGAGAGAGATGCCTGATAAGGGAAATAGTTTAATGGATATAAAACCAAGCATACTCTTATTGATACCCGATGTTCTTGGGAAAATTATTTCTTTTTTGTATAATTTTAGCGTTCTTAATGGTATCTATCCAAATATAATAAAAACTGGTCAAGTAATTCCAGTCTTCAAGTCTGGTGATATATTAAAGATCTGCAATTACAGACCTTTAACAAATCTCCTGAATGTTAAGATTTTTGAGCTGCTTACCTATAAACACATGATAAAAGTTATTGATCAATTTAATATTCTCTCAGATCTCCAGTATGGGTTTCGGAAGGCGAAGAATACTACGCTGGCTATTTGTATACTGACTAGCGACTTATTACAGACTTATCATGAGAAGTCCTATACAGTTGCCTTATTTCTCGATCTCAGTAAGGCTTTTGACAGCATAAATAGGACGCTGCTTTCAGAAAAATTATCAATTTGTGGATTTAGAGGCGTTACAAATTAATTTTGGTCATCGTATTTGTCCGATAAAAAGCAGTATGTAAACATTGGCGATTAAGTCTAGCATTAGACATGTTGAATTTAGAGTTCCTCTGGGGTCTGTTTTGGGACCATTATTATTCAACATTTTCGTAAATGATATAGTGAAAGTCGGAAGCGCTAAAAAAATTTATTTGCGGATGATGCTGCCTTTTACGTCACCGACAGTTCGTTTGAATTATGTATTGAGGAAGTTGGTATGTTGACTAAATGTTCTTTATGATACTGTTATTCCAGAAATTTGATGATAAGGGAGAAAAACTGTAAGTGATTTACGCGGAACTAGAATGGTTGGAGAGAATTGCTTGATGAGAACAAAGAATGAGTAAGAACATTTAGACTTGAGATAAGATTTTGTTTTACAAGTTACGACCCTATTTAATATTTTTTTTTGGATGGTTCGAGGACTCGAGTGTTATTATTATTATTATTATTATTATTATTGAGTTAAAAGTAATGGCTGTATCGGCAGAGTTTATTTTCTTATCCAATTTTTCTATTTTCCGAATAATTCTCTTCTCTAGAGCGCTGCAATCAGCCAGCAGACTTGAAAAATTCATCAGTCGGGTGAATGACAAAATCGGGAAGACTTTTCAAGTATATTCTCACAAAATACAAATGAAACTTTTGGTACAAAATAGTAAAAACTACGACGCGTTTCGAGGATAAGTCCTTCCTCTTCATCAGGTAGAGAGTGAGGTGGATGCTGCAATCGGGTGGTATTTATACCCAGGATCAGGATTACAAGTGAAAGGGCTGGAATTTTCATTGGTTTTCATTGGTTGATCGGAGCTGATATGGTATGGTGTCTGGTGTACGATGATCTCGGCCGGGAATACCAGTCTGTGACGTCATCGGGGGACCTGAGTTTTGATTGGCTGAGGCGCGCTCTGAGCCAGCCAGGCTGCTCTCCCGCTCAGAAAAGTGTCCCACGTGGCTGAGATCATTTCCTACTTCGGCGTCAAAATTCGGGGTATTTTCGTGGTTGGTAGTGTTTTCATTAGGTCCTCCTTGATGGGGGTTTCTTGATGTATCAATACGAGCGCGCCTCAGCCAATCAAAACTCAGTGTTGTTGATGGACGAACCTGAAGTGGCTAATAGAAAATAGGTTGAGCATTCAGTTGGGAAAGGTGGGCTAGCTAGTTAGATATCTTTCTGAATGTCTCCGTCAGGATCTATTCTTGATTCAAAAATAGATATCGATCACCTTAAGATATTTATCTGATTCATAAAATTTACTATGTTTAATATGTTGCCAAATCTTTATTGTACTATGCTAACCTTGACATAGTAAGAAAAATGCACCGTTAGATGAGTAGAATTGAATCAACCACAATATACTAATACTTAAATTTCCAAACTATTCCCTACCATGGTTAGTTAGCTAACGGCCCTCATTCTTCTTTCATCCATATTCTCTATTGGCTAAAAAAAAAAACAAGTATTCTTTACATGCTATTGTCAAGCATCATTCAGTTCCCCTTTATAAAATATTTATGATCCATGGCATCTTATTGATGAAACTTTGCAAGTTATGTAAGTTGATATTGAGGATATAATATAGCCTACATGCCATATATGAAAGTGAACTACAAATAATTATCTTGAGGCAAGAAATTCTATAACTGAAAATCAAATATTTCTGAAGGAAATTACATAATATAACCATATTCTTACCTGGTCATAGTTTGCTGACAAACTCAGGTCAATCTGGAGTCGTGATTTAATTTCAAAGGGTTTAATGCAAATAAAAATCTATGAGGGACCGCAATGTCTTCAAACACGCAAATTCTCACAAATATTTTACTTCACTATTTCATCACAAAAGATATTGATATTGAATCAAATCGGTTATAAACTCAGAATTGACTCTCTTGCTCAACGAGCTTGGTATTGGGGTTTGTCGAATCACATTTATTTTTCTACACTCTTAAAATTTGCATAAACAAACGTGGTATACCTGGCAACATTTATTTCAGGACTATACCTTTTCAAAAACGGATATATTGACGAAAGATTGATATTACGTTCACCAACCCGTAAAATGATAGCAAAGGTAGAATTAAGGTCGCCTGTATTTTGCTGAAAAAAAAAAAAGGCAGAGAACCGTATATTTTTACGGAGAATTTCCGATTCAAATTACGGTTTTTTTTAAAAGCGTATCATTAACCTGTCACATT
>NC_090728.1:146951915-146954415 GCF_036898095.1 Palaemon carinicauda
CTAATTAGGAGCGTCTTCTATAGGGTTGTTAACTTACAGTACTCATGTTTAAATAATCTTCCTATTATATCAAATCATACACTCATGAACTTGCTGGGGCCATATGGACTCTCATGGAAGGGATCGGCCTAAAAAACGTACTTGAGACTGTTTATGGAGAAAATGCGGTGGTGCATATGTTAACAGGGAAAGCTGTCTATAGGGCTTTGCAGGGCCACATTCTTTTTGACAATGGCCTACATGGCCAGCTTGTAACGGGAATGGCCAAAGATGATGCTCAGATTCAGACATTGGTGGATCAGGCAGATGAATTGTACTCCTCCTTTCTTATTGGAGAGATGCTGCTAGAAGATGCTGCGTGTTTTGAGGTTTTGAGAAAACTTGAGGCAGTAATGGAGAAGAAGAAATCTGAACTTGCTCAGACCTCAAAGACAAGCCAGTTGTGGCTGAATTATCAGTATATGGTTGGCATAGCAAAAATGTTGATCAAGGCAGATCTTACTGGATCTTGGTTGATGCATTTGCAGGCAGTGTCCAATTGCCTAACTATCTTTGCTGCAGCTGGGCACTTCAATTATCTACAATCTGCTCATTACTACCTGCAGCAAATGAGCAACATGGAGGAAAAGTACCCAGATGTTTATTGAAAGTTCCTAGGTGGTTTTCATGTTGTACGAAGGAGCAATCATTGCTGGGCAGGACTAAGTAGTGATCTTGTCATAGAACAAACATTCATGAGATCTCTAAAGAGCACTGGTGGTCTAACCCATGGCAGTGGGATGACCGAGGAGATGCGGTAAACTTTGGTCCTTATCTGCACCTGTAACATCTGAGTACAACAGTGCAATGCAAACCCTTGAAAATATCTCTCCTGTGAAGATTGCTCCTTATCATACCATTGATCCTGCCCTTCTGTTCCAGCGTTTCCTTGTCGTGTCAAGATCAGGGGATCTTTCCCTTGAAGAGGTTTTGACATATGATCTAAGCCCATATCTTCCAGCCCTCTTTGAGACCAGGGAAATTCTTCGAAAAACAGATAAACCTCTGCCTGCTTTGGCAATTCGATACCATGTTGCAGCCTTTTAAGTGATTCTGTGATTAACTCTAAACCTAAAACAGATTGTTATGTGCTTGATGGAGGCTCATTGCTCCATCGATCACAATGGAAGAAAGGCGACTCATATTGTACAATAGCCGAGTCTTATGCATACTTCACTGTGAGAAATTATGGATAAGCAACAGTGGTGTTCGATGGATAAGGTGAAGGCCCCTCTATAAAAGACAACACATATCTGAGACGAGGAAAAGAACAGCACTCTAAAAGGAGGACTTTCTATCTCGTGACAAAAATAAGACAGATATGATTTATCTTATCAGCACAGCACTAACTAAAAGGGGATGCCATGTCATTCAGTCCCCATGTGATGCAGATGTTGATATCGTTAATGCAACTGTTGAACTGTCCCATCATTACACCATAACGTTGGTTGGTGAGGATACAGATTTGCTGATCCTGCTCCTTCATTATACCAGAACAGACAATGAGACCATTTACTTCCGTTCTGATGCGAGCAAACAGTCAAGAGAACACAAAGTATATAACATTAACCTGTTGAAATAAACTCTAGGAGATGATGTATGTGCTGAATTAATCTTTGTACATGCTTACTCAGGCTGTGATTCCACTTCAAGGATTTTCGGCATTGGAAAAAAGTCAGTCTTCTGGAAATTAGTGAAATCTGATCCTGTCATGAAGTCCAGTGCGAGTGAATTCACCCTTCAAATCAAATCTCAAGAGGAGATATCAGATCTTGACAAAGAACTGATGATTGATTGCTTTAAGGCAAATCTATTGATATACTGTCATCACTGCACCATATCATTTTCAACAAGAAAGTGGCAACTACTGAAGCATTTGTCACTCATGAAAGGCTTCCCCCAACATCATCAACATCAACAAGTTTCCATAGCCAACGTGTGTACCTCCAAATTATGGTATGGATGGGAAAGGCAAATAAAATGAACCCAATTGAATGGGGATGGAAACTCGAGAATGATCAGTTATTACCAGTAATGACCCAAAACAATGCTGCACCTGACAAACTCTTCAAAATTGTCCATTGCAACTGTTCAGAGGGATGCACATTATCTCGATGCAGCTATAGACGTTATGGACTCCCTTGCACTGGTGTATGTAGCCCTTGCCAGACTGAAAACTGTAACAATCCAAACAACACTCGAGAGGTTGATACTGACTGAAGAGGAGGATAACACTCAAAATTGAAACTCTGAAACTTGTTCTATGCGGATATAAGTGTTATTAATTTGTACCAACCATGTGTCACACAATTGTACATAATTCCTTTTGTATATATTATGCTTGTATCTTCGCTCTTCCCTCGCACTAAAACGAACATGAAAATTCATGTCTGCTGTTTTCCTCTGTAACATTGTCATTTCCTCGAACATGTATTTTCCTGTTGCCTTGAGGTTTTGTATA
>NC_090728.1:146964415-146971915 GCF_036898095.1 Palaemon carinicauda
TAGTTTTAATCCCCAGTTATATAGCTTAACTACCGGCTTAAATTCTGCATTCAACCATGACTCACACCCATACAGGATAGCTGATATCAAAGCCGCATCAAAAACTCCTTTTTTTAACAATAAATGGGATATCATTATTCTTATACAAAAACGAAACAAATTCATTGATATGTGGCATCCTGGATCGAGCATAAGCCTCAACAGAGGAAGACACAGAGCAATCTGCAGTAAAGACTGATCCCAATTATACATATTGTGAGCAGGATTCTACTGTAAGGCCATCGATCTCAACTGGCCTACCGTCTTGTACTGTTCCACTAATAACAAAAAAACTAAATTTTCCCTTCATTAATTTTCATCCCGTAAGTGAGACAAAATTGCTTCAATAATGTTATTTTATGGATGATAGCTTCTCTGGTAGTTGCAAGGAGAACTGTATCGTCCATTAACACTAATAAATGGAGCCATGATAAAAAACCATCAGGATTGCAACTATTCTTGATAAGCTTAATTAGATCAATAATGTACAAAATGAAAAGAAGGCACGATGTAGAGCTTCCCTGATGAACTCCCACAGTATTAGTTATGATTGCAGTACCAATTACGCTGTTTGTTACTCTATAAATAGCTATCAAGGCTGCCAACATAACAGCTCCACAACCTAAACGTTCTAAAAGCTTAAATAACATTCCTCTAGGTATTAGATCATAAGCCTGAATAAAATTAACAAATAGGACAGTTTATTATTTTTCTTCCTAGCCATGTCTATCATCAATCTCAAAGCTTCAATATGCTCCAAGCAACCCCTTCCCCTCTGTGCCCCAGCCTGGCTTAAACCATGTTTCAAGTCGTGAACAAAGAATCATATCATACAACTTTGCTAAACCGTTAATAACTGTGATGCCTCTATAATTCTTGGGTTCCTGTCTGTTACCTTTCTTAAAAATCGTAAAGAGCTTGGCCAAAGACCACAAACTAGGATAAGATTCAGGCAGGAAAAGGGGGTTAACAAAGTAGCGAGTTTTAACAACCATTCCATTGAATGCAACTTAAGAACACCAGGGGAGACCCCATCCGGACCACATGCCTTATCAGGTCTAATTCTATTAATCTGGGATTGAACTTTTCCGAGTGTTATTTGATCGTCCAAGATAGGGACATTTACAAATGACTACATTTTCATCAAGTAGACTGTTTTCTTCAGTATTTAATACATTTTTGAAATATTCTTTGAATTCCTCATCTGTGGGACCCCCATCAGTTGTATTTTCTACCTGAAATTTCCCATTCCAGTCTACAGCCTGCCAGACTCTCAAGTCATCACGTTCCCGCCCTACTCTGACACATTTCAGAACACTGGTATAATACATTCGATACAATACAATCAAAATCATTTACATTATTAATAAAATTATCAGTATCTATGTTCATACCTGGAATTCGGGTATTAAACATGTTTGGGTCAATCCTTTTATACTTAATTGTTTTTTTTTTACCAAACTGCTACCCTTATAGCCCATTACTGATGCATGACCACCCAAGAAAGATGCTCTCCTTAACACAAAATCGAGATCGATCCTACCTTTAGATATTTTAATGGATATTGGCGTATGATCAGAAGGTAAATTCTCGGTTGGGTGTACACGAAATGATTCTATAGAATTAATCAACTGTATTGACCCTACACATACGTCTAGTTCGGATACCCATCTAGTTCCCTGCATATGAATCTTGTTGCTAACAAAGTGTCTGTCACAAGCTTTCAGGTTATTAACTACCAATAAGTTATGATCCTTACAAATTGTTGTTAGAACATAGGTATTATCATTAGGAACATTCACGTCATCAGCGATAACAGGATAAGAAAATTCTTCAGTATTGCTTATTTCCCTCACACCTTTACCGAACCACGTATTTAAATCACCTTTCTTTATAAACTTGTTATCGTTACCACCCTTTATAAACTTTTCTTGTATTGATGCAAATTCCCTGTGAGAAAATAAGGAGAATCATTGGGCAGGATATAACAAGCTCCAAATACTACTCTCGGCATTACTCATAACTGAAACCATATCTTGTGTCCACACTTAAAACCTCTTGTGACAGCGCATTTTTTCACTAATACAGCCGTTCCACCGTGGTGCGAATGGTCCCTATCATAAATCATGTAAGAAACATATCCGGGCAAACAAACAGGCAAAGACGTCTTTATCTCATTCAAAGCTACAATATCATATTGTAATAAGAATATCTCAAAATTTTTCTTTTCAAATTTGGTTTTACAACCACCTATATTCCAAGATATAACATTTAAAGATTGAGTAACATGTTGTGGTCGATTAAAAACCCAGCAATCTCCATTTATCAATGACAACCCCATCTTTATACAACTTGCGTTCTCTAGTATTAAATACAGTGGTACATCCAACGTTTCTGGACATTCTCGTTCTCTCTTTTTTTTTTTTTTTTTTTTTTTTTTTTTTTTTTTTTTTTTTTGCTTCGTATAACCTCCTCCATTCCGGTCTCACACTTGGGTGCACATCTTTCTTAATGAATATTTTCTTGTAAATTCCATCACGCTGCTTCAGTTCCTTTGCTTTCTCCAGTATCCCATCTTGGATTACTCTTGATTCCACAACAATCAGGATTGGGTGACGCCTCCGGGATCCTTCGGCCGCGTTCTTCGATCAAACCGTCGAACGGAGGAAATGTTGCCAGTTCTACCTATGACTTCAAAAACCTTCACTTTAGCATCGCCTTCATTCAAACCCTCAAAGGCTTCATCATAGTCGGGAACACCCAGCAAAACCAAATTGCATTCTCGTTCCTTCTTATCTAATACTTCCAGAAAACGCTGCTGCTTGGCTATTATGTCAGACTGCTTATTCACCTGGTCTTGCAGTTCAGCTATCTTCTTGTTGCAAGCGCTCTCAGAGGAAATTATTGCACTTTTCAGCTGAGCAATCTCCCGCACTACGTAATTCAATTTTTCCATTACATAACGCAATGCGACGTCATCAGGGTCTTGTTCTGCTATAATGCTGTCGATTAGCTCTTCCTTATTTATATTTTTAATTTGACTTCTGGAAAGTTTTCAAAGCTCACTTAATGACTTAGGCATTGTAAATAACGTACATCAACAAACCTCTTTTCAATTTGCTGTTAAAAAGTCTCGTATTAATATACAAAGGCTGAAAAATAGTTACTTTCTCTTCGTTCTTGCTTAGTTATTCCTCCAAAACATTCATAAAAAATGGATAAACATCTTCCGGTGCCTTGCCAACCAGAAAAAAAAAAAAATGTTGGAGGGTCAGGCAATGATAGTATACTGCTAATAACATAACAAAGCTGTATGAATCATGCCGACGCACACTGCCACTATATGCACTGACCACTCATGCACTATACCACAAACGGAAGATTAGTTATTCATGATAAAATTCATTCAAAAAATTTAATTATTAGGAGCTGCTTTGTTTACGTTTCCGCCACTACGAGAGAACCTTTACACATACATCTTCCATTAAGGTTGTCCTTGCATGGCTCCTATGATATTTATCAACCAGCCAAATATACTGGCTACGTCACTACGTTCTACTTTGCGTATCTTTAGCAAAGTAGGCTACAGTAAATTATAGAGATTTTAAACGTAAAGATATTAAAAAAAACCTCTTTGTCCTCGCTGTTTTACTTCGTAATGTAATAAGGATGATGACTAATTACAGAGATTACATTCTTGAAGAATATTCATGAACAGTTTATTCGTGAAAATTGAAACATTTTCTCATCACTTTTGTGCCATTGATTTTTACCTTAATACTTGAGTGGTCACTTGATATAATGAAAACACTGAAAACATTAGTTTCGTTACAATTAAATATACCCCTAGTAATTATTATAATTATTATTATTATTATTATTACTTTCTAAGCTACAAGCCTAGTTAAAAATCAGTATCCTGCAAGGCCAGGGGACTAAACAGGGAAAATAGCCCAGTGAGGAAAGGAAACAAGGAAAAATAAAATAATGTAGGAACTGTAACATTGAAATAAACATTTCCTATACAAACTATAAAAACTATAACAAAACAAGAGGAATAAAAATTACTTTTAATAGTGTGCCCGAGTGCACCCTCAAGCATGAGATCCCAAGAAAGTTGAAGACCATGGTACAGAGGCTATGGCACTATCCAAGACTAGAGAACAATGGTTTGATTTTGGAGTATCTTTCTCTTAGAAGAGCTGCTTACCATAGCTAAAAGAGTCCTCTTCCACCCTTACAAAGAGTAAAGTAGTCACTGAACAAATACAGTGCAGTAGTCAACCCCTTGGGTGAAGAAGAATTGTTTGGTAATATGTATTGCCAGATGTATGAGGACAGAGGAGAAATCTGTAAAGAATAGGCCCAGACTCTTCGGTTGTATGTGTAGGCAAATGGAAAGTGAACCGTAACCAGAGAGAAGGATCCAATGTAGTATTGTCTGGCTAGTCAAAAAACCACATAACTTTCGAAAGGTAGTAACTCAATGGGTGGCTGGTGCCTTAACCAACCAGCTACCTACCAAGATTTTAGCAAATGTGTCTTGAGAAACTCTTGGAACATGATTACCAAAAACAATTAACTTGAACAATTACTCTGACCTCCGTCGTGTCCTCAGTGGAATTGTGTTCTCGTCTTTATCCTGAGAAATGACGGCGTTAATGTCTGTCATCACGAAATTAATTTGAGGACGGAAATGAGAAACATATTTCCGCTGAATTAATCTTCCTTTCAAGACTAAATTATGGAATGACGGTAAATGTAGGTGAAAATGTGGTGACGAATTATATTAGTTTTTTTATATATAACATTTTGTCTAAGTTCTTAAGTGTAATTAGGTTAATGCTTTAACAATCTTACAAGCAATTATTGTCACTAGCCGTTCAAGTAGAAATATTTAAGGTTAATTGTAAAAGTGCTAGCTAGGAAAGATCTGGGAAACTTCCCAAATGACATGAAAAGCGAACAAAAAACGTGATATATTAAATATAATATAATGATAAGATCAGTGCAGAACAGCTAAACATAATTGCATAGCTTTGGAATGAGAAAAGATAATATACAAAAAACAGGAAACAGAAGAGAAGAGGAGAAAGCATTCATACAAAATAGCTACAAAAATCCACTTCCCGACTCCTAGTAGATGTGAGTTTTGTTTTTGTAAAAGTCGAAGTGATGAGCAAACTAATGGATGTAACCCGGGTCATTAACGAGATAGCAATATTTAAGGATAAAAAAAGTCCGCCTTTCAATGGAATCTACAATATAGATTAGCCTCTTGAAAAAGGGAGGCTTTTGTATTTAAAAACTTTGATAGAATCACAAATTGGGAGTACAAAGTAAAAGGAATGATCACTGAACCGACAAATATCTTGGGCTTCACAGAGTAATTGACTGATTTGAGTATTCTCTCTCTCTCTCTCTCTCTCTCTCTCTCTCTCTCTCTCCTCTCTCTCTCTCTCTCTCAGAGCACTTACATTAACAATAAAAGGTTTGGATATGGTTATTCACTGTACGAGCTGGCCTTAATTCATTCATGTATAGAAGGTTTTTTGTCAGCTTCAAGTGTAAAGGGAGATGCAGCCATGTATATATATATATATATATATATATATATATAATATATATATATATATGTGTGTGTGTGTGTGTGTGTGTGTGTGTGTGGGTTTTTTATACATACAAAATGTGTGCATATACATGCATATATTTATATACTGTAAATGTTGCATGTCTATATGTTTATATTGGTATGTATGCATGTATCTATGTATGTATTTGTTTATATCACAGATTAAAAAAGGAACCTTATTTGATTTGAGCAAAGTGATAAACCAAGTTCAATTAGTGGTGAACATCACCGCAACCATTTCCCTACAAATGCTGATGGAAAAAGCGCACAAACGTTATCAGGTTACCGCATATCTTAAAAATCAAACCCCATTATGTATTCCATTATATAAAGCTACTCAAATTTTTATATAAAGAAGCTGTAGCATTTAAATATCAATCACACTGAATATGCTAAACATCAGTTTGTTACATACGCCAAGTTTAGAATAGTTAACTTTGTAAATAAACTAGCTGGGATCTTTAGAATAGCCCCCAAAGTACTTTTGAAAAGATTTGAAAAGTATTTTAAAGGGGGAAAAGAAAAACATTGAAAGTTAAGAGCATTATTTTCGAGTTTCATTAGAGTATTTCCAGCAGCACCTCAAATATGCAATACTTTGACTTCACACACAAAATTTCTTTAAATCTCTGAAAATATGAGCGTAAACTTATATTCCCACTAAACTGAACGCCTTTTTCTAAAAGTAAACAATGCCCCGTTTTAATATTATCAAATTCTGTTGCTCTGCATGAAGGAAAGTTTGAAAATAAATAAAGGAGAAGTATTTTCACTTAGAACCAAATAAAGTAGATACTTATTTTAAGACTCCTTAGGAATGATCTTATTAAAATGCAATCATTGTCGAAAATAAAGCAAAATGTTTTAAACTTGACAGCAGTTTGGATTAGAGAGCTTTAAAGAAATGGTGCTGCATTGATATAGCCAAACAAACGTTTGGAAGTATTTTCTGTTTTCCGCTGACTATTTCAATTCGCTTTCTATTTTGTTGAAAAATCGGAGGAAAAAATATCAAGGGAATCCTTGGATTAGAGAAAGAACTAGGGGTTCAAAGAGATTTATTCAACTTTACAATTCTGCATCAGTTTTAGATACATAATGCTACATTTATTCTCATCTAGTAGAATTAAAAACTGTATAACTAATGCTCCCTGAGCCTTAAACCCAACCCTGGGAAACGGCCGTGAGAATCAAAATTGTCAGTCTTTTGTCACGAAGAATTTTAAAGAACATATGAAGTAATGCACGCTGCTATTGCTCACTATCTTTAAAATTCCCTTCAGTATTCAACATTATACTTTCTCGAGTTATGGCGTTTCAGCATTTATGACAGAAATGTACCTTATAAACAGAAATTCAAAATCAGGAAGTGACTGAAGAACTCTTTCAGATAAATGACATCAGGAATCGGTGCCTATTGAAATGAAAACTTTACCGAAAGATATTAGATTACACGGAGAAATTTTCAAATTTCATGTGAGCTTACATGAAGAAGCCATTTTTTTTAGTACTTCATCCTACGATATTTACAAAGCTGGGGAAAAAAGTTTAGTTTTGTTATAACTGTAAAATAAATTGGTTTCAGAAGCTAAAATCTACAGTATATACCTTCTATTTTTTTTTATTGTATCCGCCCTTATATAATAGAGCAACACGTCTGGCTATATATAAATATATATGTATATATTTCTTTCCT
This sequence comes from Palaemon carinicauda, assembly GCF_036898095.1. NCBI lineage: Eukaryota > Metazoa > Arthropoda > Malacostraca > Decapoda > Palaemonidae > Palaemon > Palaemon carinicauda. The sequence continues at coordinate 146,971,783 of NC_090728.1, forward strand.
ATCATACTCGGGTTCTTCCCGTCCCCTCACGAAAGGGAGAGGGACGTAGTCATACCCTGGTAAGAGGGTGTACCATAAGAGGTACACTTGCAAACCACTATCTCCCACAAATTGCCAAACTAACGGGGTTGTA
>NC_090728.1:146976915-146981915 GCF_036898095.1 Palaemon carinicauda
AACCCTTTCTGGTACAACTTATGAACATAAATGGTGGTCTACCCTTAAATTTGCTCTCTTTGTTGTAGATGCAACAGTTCCTCCTTTACTTAAACCAGATGGCTCAGTCACTCACTGTCCAAAGGAAAAGGCAAAACTTTTGGCTCATGTTTTTTAAAGTAAACAGAGTAATGAAAAACTTGAACTTCCTCATTCCTGTTTTCCTGAGGCTAAACTAACTAGTTTACCTTTTCGATCTCGTGAGATTAAAGCTCTGTTGATGGACCTTGATGATTATGGAGGTGTAGGCCCAAATAGTATTTTTCCTTTGTTTTTTATAAAGACAGCAGATTTCCTAGCTCCAAGGTTATCTGTTATTTTGTGCAAAAAAAAAAAAAAAAAAAAAAAAAAAAAAAAAAAGAGAGAGATTTTAGCACTAATTGGAGAACTGGTAGTGATACTCCTCTATGTAAATGTGTTTGTGGTAGCTCAAGTCCCACTGATTACCGCCCAATTTCCATAACTCCCATATTATCAAAAGTTTTTGAATGTCTTCTGGCAAAACGTCTTAATAGGTTTGCTGAAGGTAATCATCTACTCCCTAGTTTGCAATTTGGTTTTCGTAAAGTCCTTGGGGCATGTGATGACCTTCTTACTATCTCCAATGCTTTGCAGAAATCCCTTGATTGTGGTCAGGAAGTTCGTATGATTGGCCTTGATTTTAATGCTGCCTTTGACCGTGTTAATCATGAGGCCATTGTTTTCAAACTGAAACAGTTTGGAGTGGGTGGGTCTTTTCTTAGCATATTATTGATTTTTTAAGTAATAGATCTCAAAGAGTTGTTGTTTATGGACACCATAGTGAGTATAGGAATGTGATATCCGGTGTTCCACAGGGTAGTGTTCTTGGCCCATTACTTTCCATACTATATACACATGACATGTGGTTTTGCCTAGAAAACAAACTTGTTCCATATGCAGATGATGCTACTCTCTTTGCATCAATTCCATCTCCTGAATGTAGATCTAGGGTTGGTGAATCCTTTAATAGAGATTTAGCTAAAATTAGTGCATGGTGCAAATTCTGGGGTGTGAAGTTGAGTCCTAACAAAACTAATAGTAAGATTGTAAGTAGGTCAAGGAAGGTGGCTCCTCAACATCCGGATCTCAGTATTGATAATGTTTCTTTAAATTTGTATGACGTCTTTTAAAATTTTAGGTGTGATTCTCGACAGCAAATTTACTTTTGAGAAACACGTTAGGTCTGTGTCTTCTTCAATTGCACAAAAAATGGGCTTATTGAGAAAGTCTTAAAAGATTTTCGGTGATCAATCTATTCTGAAGAATTGTTTTAATTCTTTCATTCTCTCTTGTTTTAAGTATTGTTCTCCTGTCTGGTGTTCAGCTGCAGATTCTCATCTTAATTTGTAGAACAAAAACTTAAGGTCTATTAAATTTCTTATTCCTGATCTAGATATTTATCTTTGGCACCGTCGTTTAATTAGTTCATTTTGCATGTTGCATAAGATTTTTCATAATTCTGACCATCCTTTGCATTCAGATCTCCCTGGACAATTCTATCAGGTTCGTAATACTAGGCAGGCAGTTAATTCTAATAGCCAGGCCTTCTCCATCATGAGGCTCAATACTACACAGTATTCTAGAAGTTTTATTCCAGCTGTTTCCAAGTTTTGGATTGATCTTTCTGATCGGGTAGTTGAATCAGTAGAACTTCGCAAGTTCCAAGTTGGAGCAAATGTTTTCATGTTGACCAGGCTAACATTAGTCTTTTTATTGTGTATCTATGACATATCTGTTTTTAACGTTGTTAATAGTTTATATAGGACATATCTGTTTTGACGCTGTTACTGTTTTTAGAATGATATATTTTTAATCAATTCTCATCATTTATTTATTTCGTCATTTCCTTTCCTCATTGGACTATTTTTCCCTGTTGAAGCTCTTGGGCGTATAGCATCTTGCTTTTCCAACTAGGGTTGTAGCTGGGCCAGTGATAATATATATATATATATATATAGCATCTTGCTTTTCCAACTAGGGTTGTAGCTGGGCCAGTAATAATAATAATATATATATATATATATATATATGTATGTATATATATATATATATATGTGTGTGTATATATATATATATGTATATATATATATATATATGCATATATATATATGCATATATATATGCATATATATATATATATGCACATATATATGCATATATATATATATATATAGGCTATATATATATATATATATATGTATATATATATATATATGTATATATATATATATATGTATATGCATATATATATATATATATGTATATGCATATATATATATATATATATGTATATATATATATATATCTATATATATATATATATATATGTGTGTGTTTGTGTATATATATATATATATTGTGACGGGCCGAGAGAGGAGTTTAGAAATCAAAGGCCGATTGGAAACGACTCTTCTCTCGGCCCGTCACATTGGTGACCCTGGAGTGACCAATGTGACAGCGTCGAGTAAGGGTGTGAACTCAGTCGTTTCCAATCTGCCTTTGAGTTCACACCCTTACTCGACGCCGTCACATTAAATTGCGAGGGAAGAGCGAAGATAAAGCATAATATTTACAAAAGGAATTATGTACAATTGTGTGACACACGGTTGGTACATGGCTCCCCGGCGTCGAGTAAGGGTGTGAACTCAAAGGCAGATTGGAAACGACTGAGTTCACACCCTTACTCGACGCCGTCACATTGGTGACCCCGGAGTGACCAATGTGACGGGCCAAGAGAGGAGTCTTTTCCAATCTGCCTTTGATTTCACAACTCCTCTCTCGGCCCGTCACATTGGTCACTCTGGGGTCACCAATGTGACGGTGTCGAGTAAGGGTGTGAACTCAGTCGTTTCCAATCTGCCTTTGAGTTCACACCCTTAGTTGACGCCGTGACAATATGTATACGTATATATATATAAATATATATATATATATATATATGTGTGTGTGTGTGTGTGTGTGTGTATGTTTGTGTGTGTATAAATGTACATATGTATATATATATATATATATATATACATATAGATATATATATATATATATATATGTGTGTGTGTGTGTGTTTGTGTATGTTTGTGTGTATATATATATATATATGCATATATATATATATATATATATAGTTAAATATACATACATACATATATATATATATATATATGAAAAATTTGAACTTCCTCATTTCTGTTTTCCTGAGGCTAAACTAACTAGTTTACTTTTTCGATCTCGTGAGATTAAAGCTCTGTTGATGGACCTTGATGATTATGGAGGTGTAGGCCCAAATATTATTTTTCCTTTGTTTTTTTATAAAAACAGCAGATTTCCTAGCTCCGAGGTAATCTGTTATTTTGCGAAAGTTAGCAAAAAAAAAAAAAAAAAAAAAAAAAGATTTTAGCACTTGTTGGAGAACTTGTAATGATACTCCTCCATGTAAATGTGTTTGTGGTAGCTCAAGTCCCACTGATTACCGCCCAATTTCCATAACTCCCATATTATCAAAAGTTTTTGAACGTCTTCTGGCAAAACGTCTTAATAGGTTTGCTGAAGGTAATCATCTACTCCCTAGTTTGCAATTTTGTTTTCGTAAAGTCCTTGGGGCATGTGATGACCTTATTACTATCTCCAATGCTGTGCAGAAATCCCTTGATTGTGGTCAGGAAGTTCGTATGATTGGCCTTGATTTTAATGCTGCCTTTGACCGTGTTAATCATGAGGCCATTGTTTTCAAACTGAAACAGTTTGGAGTGGGTGGGTCTTTTCTTAGCATATTATTGATTTTTTTAAGTAATAGATCTCAAAGAGTTGTTGTTTATGGACACCATAGTGAGTATAGAAATGTGATATCCAGTGTTCCACAGGGTAGTGTTCTTGGCCCATTACTTTCCATACTATATACACATGACATGTGGTTTGGCCTAGAAAACAAACTTGTTCCATAAGCAGATGATGCTACTCTCTTTGCATCAATTCCATCTCCTGAATGTAGATCTAGGGTTGGTGAATCCTTTAATAGAGATTTAGCTAAAATTAGTGCATGGTGCAAATTATGGGGTATGAAGTTGAGTCCTAACAAAACTAAAAGTAAGATTGTAAGTAGGTCAAGGACGGTGGCTCCTCAACATCCGGATCTCAGTATTGATAATGTTTCTTTAAATTTGTATGTCGTCTTTTAAAATTTTAGGTGTGATTCTCGACAGCAAATTTACTTTTGAGAAGCACTTTAGGTCTGTGTCTTCTTCAATTGCACAAAAAATGGGCTTATTGAGAAAGTCTTAAAAGATTTTCGGTGATCAATCTATTCTGAAGAATTGTTTTAATTCTTTCATTCTCTCTTGTTTTAAGTATTGTTTTCCTGTCTGGTGTTCTGCTGCAGATTCTCATCTTAATTTGTAGAACAAAAACTTAAGGTCTATTAAATTTCTTATTCCTGATCTAGATATTTATCTTTGTCACCGTCGTTTAATTAGTTCATTATGCATGTTGCATAAGATTTTTCATAATTCTGACCATCCTTTGCATTCAGATCTCCCTGGACAATTCTATCTGGTTCGTAATACTAGGCAGGCAGATAATTCTAATAGCCAGGCCTTCTCCATCATGAGGCTCAATACTACACAGTATTCTAGAAGTTTTATTCCAGCTGTTACCAAGTTGTGGATTGATCTTTCTGATCGGGTAGTTGAATCAGTAGAACTTCACAAGTTCCAAGTTGGAGCAAATGTTTTCATGTTGACCAGGCTGACATTAGTCTTTTTATTGTTTATCTATGACATATATGTTTTTGACGTTGTTAATCGTTTATATAGGACATATCTGTTTTGACGCTGTTACTGTTTTTAGAATGATATATATATATATATATATATATATATATATTTAATCAATTCTCATCATTTATTTATTGAGTTATTTCCTTTCCTCACTGGACTATTTTTCCCTGT
>NC_090728.1:146990026-146992526 GCF_036898095.1 Palaemon carinicauda
TTCCTGACATGTGCGACAATTAGCTATGTATCTTTTTATATCTGTAAGCATCGTATGCCAATAAAACAATGATTTGGCTTTCTGTGACATTAATGAGAACCCCGGGTGTCCTTGTAATGGATTTGAATGCAACCAATTCAGGACAGTGGAAATAAATGAGAGTGGTACTTCTACTGGTCGTTAGTTACATGGGGTGTATTGCAGGTTTTCCTTGTCACAAACCTACACAGAATATTATCTTTGATTATATAGTTCTGCTGCTTATACTTTATATATTCCTTTTCCTTATGATTGCCTTTCAAAGCATGTATAATTGTTTCTATTTTCTGATCTTTTCTTTGCTCAGTCTGTAACAATTCACCGCTCCAGCCTAAATCTTTTTGTTCAGATATCTTTTTAATAATAGGCATGGATGTTGATATATCTATTAATTCAGCTAAAGGCTCCGTACAAGATGACACGGGGTTGCGTGATAATGCATCCGCAATGATATCTGCTTTCCCAGGTAAATACCCGATTCTTGCGCCAAAATCTTGAATGATCAAATGCCACCGAGTTCGTTTAGGGCTGTGGTTGAAGCCTTTAAAGAACTCTGTTAGTGGTTTATGGTCAGTAAGAACCTTAACGGGATAACCGCAAATTATGAACTTAAAATGCACTAGCGAATTAACAATAGCTAGCCCTTCCTTGTCTATTACTGCATACTTACTTTCGGAAGTTCTCAATTCTCGAGAATAGAAAGCTATCGGGAAAAATTGTTTATCATATTGCTGAAGCAATACCCCTCCTACTCCTAAGTCTGAGGCGTCTGTTGCAATGAAGAATTCCTTACCGAAGTCAGGAAATTTTAAGATAGGAGAACTACACAGTTCATCTTTCAAAGTATTAAACGCCTGTTGATGTTGCTCAGACCATATGAAATCTACGCCCTTCTTCGTAAGATCAGTTAAAGGAGCGGCTATTATTGAATAGTTGCGTATAAAACGCCTGTAATATCCACTACAACCCAGAAATTGCTGTATTCCCTTGACATTAGTAGGTATGGGAAAATTACGTATAGCCGACACCTTATCATGGACTACTTTAACACCTTGGCTTGACACCATGAAACCCAAATATATTAATTCTGTTTTGAAAAACTCACACTTACTAATCTTTACCCTTAAATTATGTTGTCTTAATCTCTGTAGTACTAGTTCTAACTTACGTAGATGTTCTTCTAAGGTGTTGGAAAAGATTACAAGATCATCCATATACGCATGCAATATATCCCCTACCAAGTCTCCAAACACTATGTTAATCATTCTTGTAAATGTTATAGGAGCACAACGTAAACCAAAAGGCATCCGTGAAAATTCATAATGTCCCCTGGCTGTGCTGAAGGCTGTGTATGGGATACTATCTTCTTCTAATGATATCTGGTGAAAGCCTTTAAGTAAGTCCAAACTGGTAAAATATTTATTCTGACCTAACAAAGACAAAATATCGTCAGTACATGGCACTGGGAATCGATCAGGGATCGTTTCCTCGTTTAGACGACGAAAGTCGACGCAGATACGCCATGTTCGATCTTTTTTTGGTACAACTATTAAAGGAAAACTATAAGGGCTGTTTGATTTCCTAATGACTCCTTCTTCTAGCATTTTACCTACTTCATCATTTATTTCAATCTGGAATTTCATAGGGAGTCTGTAAGAGGGTACATAGATAATTTTCTGCTTGTCCTTTAACCTTATTTGATGCTCGATCACATCTGTTTTTCCTAAGGATCCATCCGTAGTGGAAAAAACATCATGATATTTAGTTAAAAGTTCAAAAATTTTCTGCTGAATTTCTTCGTCTTGAATGTCTTTATTGATTTTATTTTTAATAGATCGCAAAAGGGATTCATCCGCAACTGATTGAGAGTGATTGATTTCAGCAACGGTAAGAATACGATGTTTATAAACTTCTACATCCAAGATATGTTGATTTTTGTGAATTACTAAAGTGTTATTTAAATGATTACAGACTTCAATATTACATTGTTGATGTGAGCCTACTGTATAAATAGCTTGTGTGACAGACAATCCGTTAGTTTTCAAAGTATCGGAAAGGATTAATATTTCACATCCCGGTAATGTTTTCTTTACTTGCACTATTAAATTCGAAGGTACGTTTGGCTCGATAGATTGCGTGCAAGATGATATTACGGGGTGAACGAGAATTCTGCTGGGTCGCGTATATTATTTCTTTATTAGTGAGACAAGTTATTGGTTCTTCAACGTACGTTACGGTTACATTTGTCGTCTCCTTTTTATCCAAAACTGATTCTAAGGTATTAGAAAACCTATAGAATTTCCCTTTGATATACACGCCGTGCTTGGCAGGGGCTAAGATAATGTTTTGATTTCCCATAGATGGGTATCCTATAATTACAGCTGGATACATATTAATGTTTTTTACAACAACAAATGTATCGGCAAACGTGGGTTTACCGACTTTGAACTGAACATGAGTT
>NC_090728.1:147010026-147012526 GCF_036898095.1 Palaemon carinicauda
AGTTTTCTTTTCAGCTCTTTGTATATATTACCAGTAAATTTCTTTCCACAATTTCATGCTATATACAGATAAATACAGGTCCTTTTTAGCTTAAATGTACATACATACATATACCAAAGGCACTTCCCCCAATTTTGGGGGGTAGCCGACATCAACAATGAAACAAAACAAAAAGGGGACCTCTACTCTCTACGTTCCTCCAGCCTAACCAGGGACTCAGGCGAGTTCAGCTGGTACTGCTAGGGTGCCACAGCCCAACCTCCCACATTATCCACCACAGATGAAGCTTCATAATGCTGAATCCCCTACTGCTGCTACCTCCGCGGTCATCTAAGGCACCGGAGGAAGCAGCAGGGCCTACCGGAACTGTGTCACAATCGCTCGCCATTCATTCCTGTTTCTAGCACGCTCTCTTGCCTCTCTCACATCTATCCTCCTATCACCCAGAGCTTTCTTCACACCATCCATCCACCCAAACATTGGCCTTCCTCTTGTACTTCTCCCATCAACTCTTGCATTCATCACCTTCTTTAGCAGACAGCCATTTTCCATTTTCTCAACATGGCCAAACCACCTCAACACATTCATATCCACTCTAGCCGCTAACTCATTTCTTACACTCGTTCTCACCCTCACCACTTCGTTCCTAACCCTATCTACTCGAGATACACCAGCCATACTCCTTTGACACTTCATCTCAAACACATTTAATTTCTGTCTCTCCATCCATTTCATTCCCCACAACTCCGATCCATACATCACAGTTGGTACAATCACTTTCTCATATAGAACTCTCTTTACATTCATGCCCAACCCTCTATTTTTTACTACTCCCTTAACTGCACCCAACACTTTGCAACCTTCATTCACTCTCTGACGTACATCTGCTTCCACTCCACCATTTGCTGCAACAACAGACCCCAAGTACTTAAACTGATCCACCTCCTCAAGTAACTTTCCATTCAACATGACATTCAACCTTGCACCACCTTCCCTGCTCGCACATCTCATAACCTTACTCTTATCCACATTAACTCTTAACTTCTTTCTCTCACACACCCTTCCAAATTCTGTCACTAGTCGGTCAAGCTTCTCTTCTGTGTCTGCTACCAGTACAGTATCATCCGCAAACAACAACTGATTTACCTCCCATTCATGATCATTCTCGCCTACCAGTTTTAATCCTCGTCCAAGCACTCGAGCATCCACCTCTCTCACCACTCCATCAACATACAAGTTAAACAACCACGGCGACATCACACATCCCTGTCTCAGCCCTACTCTCACCGGAAACCAATCGCTCACTTCATTTCCTATTCTAACACATGCTTTACTACCTTTGTAGAAACATTTCACTGCTTGCAACAACCTTCCACCAACTCTATATAACCTCATCACATTCCACATTGCTTCCCTATAAACTCTATCATATGCTTTCTCCAAATCCATAAACGCAACATACACCTCCTTACCTTTTGCTAAATATTTCTCGCATATCTGCCTAACTGTAAAAATCTGATTCATACAACCCCTACCTCTTCTAAAACCACCCTGTACTTCCAAGATTGCCTTCTCTGTTTTATCCTTAATCCTATTAATCATTACTCTACCATACACTTTTCCAACTACACTCAACAAACTAATACCTCTTGAATTACAACACTCATGCACATCTCCCTTACCCTTATACAGTGGTACAATACATGCAAAAACCCAATCTACTGGTACCATTGACAACACAAAACATATATTAAACAATATCACCAACCATTCAAGTACAATCACACCCCCTTCCTTCAACATCTCAGCTTTCACACCATCCATACCAGATGCTTTTCCTATTCTCATTTCATCTAGTGCTCTCCTCACTTCCTCTATTGTAATCTCTCTCTCATTCTCATCTCCCATCACTGGCACCTCAACACCTGCAACAGCAATTATATCTGCCTCCCTATTATCCTCAACATTCAGCAAACTTTCAAAATATTCCGCCCACCTTTTCCTTGCCTCCTCTCCTTTTAACAACCTTCCATTTCCATCTTTCACTGTCTCTTCAATTCTTGCGCCAGCCTTCCTTACTCTCTTCACTTCTTTCCAAAACTTCTTATTCTCTTCATATGACTGACCCAGTCCCTGACCCCACCTCAGGTAAGCTGCCCTCTTTGCCTCAGTTACCTTGCGCTTTACTTCCACATTTTTCTCTCTATATTTTTCATACTTCTCTATACTATTACTCTGCAGCCATTCTTCAAAAGCCCTCTTTTTCTCTTCCACTTTTACCTTCACTCCTTCATTCCACCATTCACTGCCCTTCCTCATGCTGCCTCCAACAACCTTCTTGCCACATACATCACTTGCAATCCCAACAAAATTTTCTTTTGCTAACTTCCACTCCTCCTCTAAATTACCAGTTTCTCTTACTCTCACCTCGTCATATGCCATTTTCAACCTTTCCTGATATTTACTTTTTACCCCCGGTTTTATTAGCTCTTCAACCCTC
>NC_090728.1:147020026-147026743 GCF_036898095.1 Palaemon carinicauda
ACTGCGCTGGCCCTTTCCCTTAGATCTCCCTTAGGCTAAGACAGAGTTCTTGGCTGCGGGTGATCTGTCACTAAAGCAAGGTTGGCAGGACCCTCTTGTCCCTTCCCCCTCTATCTCCGTAATGGCCTAGCCATTACTGTACTGTACCTTGCCGGCCGGCAGAGCTGGCCGGCAGGGGTATTACTGTACCATATGTCATTCTACTTCTGGACCTAGTATAGGTTGGGATATGGATTGACTAAGCCCATTGCCGGCCGGCAGAGACGCTGGACGGCAAGGGTCTTATGTTTTCGAGTGCTGCCCTGACCTCTCTTGGTCCCTCATCCATGCCTGCCGGCAGAGCCGGACGGCATTGGTCAAGGAAGCCTGAATTAAGTTTCTCCCCTTCCTTATATGCACTCTTTCGGTTGCCGGGCTTGGGGGGTTGTGTACACTCTTATCCCGGCATCCATTCTATTTTCTTCTAGTGCTGTACCTGTCCCGGCAGCCGGCCTATGAGGCCGGCAGCCGGGCAGGGGTAGTCTTCTGGTTCTTTTGCTGCCGGCTGGCATCGGTCTTGTACCTTTGCCGGCCGGCTTATGTCAGTCCTTGTCTGCCGGTCACCAAGAGTGTGGCCGGCAGCTGGGTACTACCTTGTGTAGTTGCTGGCCGGCAATCATTGCCGGCCAACACTGGCTGTTGCTGGCCGGCAGCTGCTGCCGCCGGCACAGGCATTTGAACCAGAGGGCTGCCGCCCTATAGCTGTTAAGTAGTATACTTTAAAGCTAATTGTGGTGTGTGCCGGCCGGCAAAGGCAGGCCGGCACACATCCTCCTATACTGTACTAGTATTCTTCTGTATAGCATATACAGTAAGAAGAAAACTATAGTAAAAGTTTAGGTACAGCACTGTATCTTCTAATACTATTGTGTTTTCTTACACAGCCCTTTGCTGTTGCCCTCAGACAGGAAGCAGAGTTCTTCCCCGTCTATTATCCAGGATTTTTAAAATCATTGCCTAGGTGTGAGCTCCACCTGTTTCCTCTGGAAACCTTGCATTGGTTACTCTAGTAGAGATAAACCATTTTTGATTTTATTATCCGGAAGGCTGCAGCAATGGGTTGTGAGGGAAACACAAGTGTGTGTCTTTCATTTATGAATTGTTATGCTATACTATGCATATCCAGTGATACATAGTTCACTTGATACTCATGGAAATTTCTTCTCTTTACAGGAGGACCCTCCGAAGTGCGGAAATGTTTTCTGCAATGTCCGCAGCAAGAACCTCTGCGGACATGAGTGTTGTAGGAGACACGCAGCATGCGCTGTCTCCAAGGATGATCTCCAGTATTGGGACCCTCAGGTATGTACTGTATGCACTAACCTGATTACTGAGGCTTTTGATTCCCCTAGAACGGCGGAATCAAGGGATATAGCTAGGGAAAAGCTTCGTACTTGGGTAAGGGGCTTCAAGAAGAACACCTCTGGCCCTTATCTTCCAAGTGAGAAGATGAGGGCGTATCTTTTTCCCCAGGCATCAGCTGAGGCAGTGATTCCCCAGCCTCAAGAGGAGATCCTTCAAGATCAAGTCCAGGTGGACGAGGAAGTCGCAGATGCGATGCAAGACATCCAGTTGTGTGACAGGATGTCTGACCTGGACGATCGTTTGGAAGAAGACCTCCTGGCAGAAGGTCAGGATCAAGTTCAAACCCCGGATGTCGTAGAGGATGAGGTCGACGAGGTGTCGGCTACTCCGGTTCAGATGCCGGAGCCTATCCCCTCAACATCGGCTGGCCTCCCAGTAGAACTGGGACAGGCCCTCTCTTCGATTGTTGGAATGATCCAACAAATGCAGAAGGAGAATCAGGAGAAGGCGGCTGCAATGGAACTGCGTATGCAGTCCCTGGCAGAATCACATGGGCCCCGGAAAAGGCTCAATGTGAAAGACCTTCCCATATGCTCAGATGCTAACCCATGGAGGTATGCTGAGCACATGCCGATGACGACTGGAAAGATCGTCATTTCGGATAAGCTGGGTTCAGTTCCCCTAGAGGAGGTAGAATTCTGGCCCAGCAAGGCATCATATCCGGACTGCTATGTCCGGCTGAGAAAAGAACCAGCTTCAAGGGAGGAGACAGAGCCGAAGGAGGTCATTGTTATGGACCACGCTAAGGCTCAAGCCCTACTTTCATCCTCGATGAAAGAGAGGGGCTTCTCGAATTCGAAGGTAGCTGCATTGAGCAAGAAGCTCCCTTCGTTTGTGTCCTCTCCTGATAGAGCCTTCCCCTTTTTACAGAAAGGGTTTGCGGCTGTCCTAAAGGCAGTCGAGGCCGGCAAGCCTTGCCCCTCCCTGGAGGAGTGTAAACCCTTGTCGCTGGCTCTACCTATGGACCACAAAGACTGGAAGGATGTCCATCTAACATTCTCAGTGGGAAAGTTGGAGGCTGATATTGCCGGACGGCAATTCGGCGAGGACCTCCCCAAGCTGTCCGAATCTCTTTTACGAAGAGAGTTCGAGACAAAAGAAAGACTGGCTGCCTCAATGTCTCATCAGACTACTCTCGAGACGATGGCAAGTGACCCCAAGGTCCATGAAATGTTCATGGTAGTGGCTAAGTCTCACTTAGCCACAGTGACGAAGGACCTTTATAACTTCGTCAAGGCAAGGAGAGCTTGCAGGGAGTTCGTGTTCACCGGGGCTTCGGTGAGACACGAGCCAAGGAAGTTAATCTCCTCCAACATTTGGGGAAAAGACCTTTTCCCTACCGATGTGGTCAAAGAGGTTGTTGATAAGGCCGCCGTGGAGAATAGAAATCTTCTCCAGAAGTGGGGCCTGGCTATCAAAAGAAAATCTTCCCCGGATGAGGGTCCTCAACCAAAGAGGAAGAATATGAAGACTAGGCTACCATCTCGGCCAGCCAAGCCTTATAGACAGCAACAGCAACTGCAATTGCCTTTGCCTCCAGTGCCCCAGATGGTGGCACAAACCCCGACTGCCTTTCAGTGGGTACCCCAGGCGGTGCCAGGTCAGTCAACCACATTCGCCCCAACGTTCGAAGGACAGTCTTCTTCCTTTCGTGCAAAACCTAGAGGAGCAGCCAGAGGCTCGTCTAGGCGCCCCTCAAGGGGAAGGGGATTCAGAGGTGGTCGTGGTCAGGGAGGCAAGACCTCAGGACGGCAGTCCAAGTGAAATGATACCGGTAGGAGGGAGACTGATGAAATTTTGGGATCGCTGGACCTTCGATCCCTGGGCCCAAAGCCTACTCAAGAATGGACTGGGTTGGAGCTGGTACAGCACTCCACCCCCATGCCTTCGGTTTTTCCAACACTCCACCCCCATTTTGGAGGAGTACGTTCAAGAACTGTTGGAGAAAAATGTGATCCGAAAGGTGAAGTCCATCAAATTCCAAGGGAGGCTGTTTTGTGTTCCCAAGAAAGACTCGGAAAAGCTCAGAGTCATTCTGGACTTGTCACCACTCAACAAGTTCATAGTGAATTGCAAATTCAAGATGCTAACACTGCAACACATAAGGACCTTACTGCCCAAGAGGGCATACTCAGTCTCTATAGACTTGTCAGACGCCTATTGGCACATTCCAATCAGCCGTCGACTCTCCCCCTACCTAGGGTTCAGGCTACAACGAAAACTGTACGCCTTCAGAGCCATGCCATTCGGGCTAAACATAGCCCCAAGGATTTTCACGAAGCTTGCGAGCGCAGCTCTCAAACAATTACGCCTAAAGGGAATTCAGGTAGTAGCCTACCTGGACGACTGGCTGGTGTGGGCAGCATCCGAGACCGAATGCTTGCAAGCTTCCAGTCAGGTGATCCAGTTCCTAGAGTACCTAGGCTTCAAGATCAACAAGAAAAAGTCTCGACTTTCTCCATCCCAAAAGTTCCAGTGGCTGGGAATCCACTGGGACCTTTTGTCACACAGTTTCTCCATCCCAATGAAGAAAAGGAAGGAGATAGCGGGCTCTGTCTAGAGACTTCTAGATTCCGAAAGGATATCAAGACGCGAACAGGAGAGGGTACTAGGCTCTCTCCAGTTTGCTTCAGTGACAGACCCAGTGCTAAGAGCACAGCTAAAGGATGCAACCGGAGTTTGGAGAAGGTATGCATCAAACGCGCGAAGAGACCTGAGAAGACCAGTGCCCGCCTCGGCTACGTACTCTTCTCAGACCTTGGTCCCAAGCCAGACATCTAAAGAAGTCTGTTCTTCTTCAGCCACCTCCCCCGTCGTTGACGATTCACTCAGACGCCTCAAAGGAGGGATGGGGAGGTCACTCTCATCGGAAAAAAGTCCAGGGGACTTGGTCCAAGCTATTCAGGACCTTTCATATAAACTTTCTAGAAGCTATGGCAGTGCTCCTTACCTTAAAGAAAGTCTCCCCGCGTCACTCGATCCACATAAGATTGGTGACAGACAGCGAGGTGGTTGTGAGATGCTTGAATCGACAAGGGTCGAGGTCACCACCTCTCAAGCAAGTGATGTTAGCCATTTTCCGATTGGCGGAAAAGAAGAAGTGATACCTGTCGGCAGTTCACCTTCAAGGAGTCCGCAATGTGACAGCGGACGCTCTATCCAGGTTCACACCGATAGAGTCGGAATGGTCCTTAGACGCAGGATCATTTTCCTTCATTCTGAATCAAGTCCCAGAACTGCAAATAGACCTCTTTGCGACGAAAGACAACAAGAAGTTGCCCCTGTACCTGTCCCCGTACGAGGACCCCTTAGCGGAAGCAGTGGACGCAATGTCCCTCGACTGGAACAGATGGTCCAGGATTTATCTGTTCCCTCCTCACAACCTTCTGTTGAGGGTCCTCAACAAACTGAGATCCTTCAAGGGGGGTAGCGGCAATAGTGGCCCACAAGTGGGCGAACAGCATGTGGTTCCCCTTGGCGTTGGAACTACAGATGAAGTTCGTGCCGCTACCACATCCAGTTCTGACCCAGCGAGTCCAGAAGTCGACTGTCTGCGCTTCATTACAGAAAACCCAAACCCTGCAGCTCATGATTTTCTCGCCCTAGCGGTGAGAAAGCGCTTCGGGATTTCGAAAGCCAGCATAGACTTCCTAGAGGAATAAAAGTGCAAATCGACTAGAAGGCAATATGAGTCATCTTGGAGAAAATGGGTGGCCTTTGTAAAGGCAAAGAATCCGCAGGAGATCTCAACAGATTTCTGCTTATCTTTCTTCATCCATCTCCATGGCCAAGGATTGGCAGCTAACACGATTTCAGTGTGTAAATCGGCTTTGATGAGACCCATTTTATTTGCCTTCCAGATCGACCTAGGTAACGAGATCTTTAATAAAGTTCCGAAAGCCTGCGCTAGGCTCAGACCTTCAGCGCCTCCAAAGCCCATCTCATGGTCTTTAGACAAAGTTCTTCATTTCGCCTCCTTGTTGAGCAATGAAGAATGTGCGTTAAAGGATTTGACGCAAAAAGTTATTTTCCTATTTGCACTCGCGTCCGGGGCCAGGGTTAGTGAGATCGTAGCTCTCTCGAGAGAGGCAGGTCGTGTTCAGTTCCTGGATGGGGGGGAGCTGAACCTGTTTCCGGATCCTACGTTTCTCGCCAAGAATGAGTTACCCACCAACAGGTGGGGTCCCTGGAGAATCTGTCCCTCTGAAAGAAGATGCATCTCTATGTCCAGTAGAATGCCTAAAGGTCTATCTTCGTAGAACTTCAGACTTCAAGGGTAGTCAACTATTCAGGGGAGAAACATCAGGCTCAAATTTATCTCTGAATCAACTCAAAGCGAAAATGACATATTTTATTCGCAGAGCGGATCCTGACAGTACACCCGCAGGTCACGATCCGAGGAAAGTTGCCTCATCCCTAAATTTCTTTAATTGTATGGATTTTGAACATCTCCGTTCATACACGGGCTGGAAGTCTTCCAGGGTGTTCTTTCGCCACTATGCGAAGCAAGTAGAGGAACTTAAGAGATCTGTGGTAGCAGTGGGTCGTGTAGTTAACCCTACTGTTTAACTCTGCGAGGAACAGTGGTCTTAATTGGGACGATTAAGTCCAGGGTGAGTGTGTAGGTACATACTGTACTACAAACTAAATGAGGGCACCAAGTGCCTATATAGACTGTTCCTTCCTTCAAAGGTGAATCTTGCATAAGTTCAGACATGTGTGCCAAGCGTTTCTAACGCTAATGTGATTGATTTGTAATACAGATTTTTTATGACTTGATACCTTGGTATCTCATTAAAGTGGTGTTTAATGGTTTTTCTTTCAGATAACAAGTTCTGTTTACTATCATACTTATGCTTAAAGTTTTGGGTTACCCTCTTTTATATAAATATATATATTTGTTGTTAACCTGTCTGTTTATTATCTGTCAATAAACTTGTTCTTGAGAACCTTGCGTCTCTTTCACCTGTGTCAATTTATTGGTATAATTGAGCATTTTAATTCTATGTATCTTATCTGGGATAATTCTGATAGAATTGTTCTGTTTTGCAAGCTATGTTGCATTGGTTTATGTAAGTCCCCTAATGGGAGGACTCCGTCCCATAAAGGGACGAGGGCGGTTTTATTAGTTTCTTCCTATGCGGATATAAACCTTTGTCCAATACAAGTATTGTGCGGATGACTGGTCAATATATTGACGCAGTGGTTCTATACAAACTATGCTTTACTTAATATAGGGCGAGACCACTATATTAGCTTGCCTGGCATTCATACATAGATATATGTACTCTTCGAGACTTTCCAGAGTCTAGT
>NC_090728.1:147034743-147042243 GCF_036898095.1 Palaemon carinicauda
GCCATGGCTGAGAAAGAGAAAAAACTTTTATCATATGACGTTATTGAAAGAATTAAAGGAAAATAATCCGGAGGATTATAGAAATTATTTGAGAATGACTGATAATGCCTTCCGAGATCTTTTATCCCTTGTGTCTCCAAAAATTACAAAGAAGGATACGGTAATGAGGAAGTCTATTCCTGCCGAAGAAAGGTTAATTGCCACATTGAGGTTCCTAGCAACAGGCCGATCATTGGAAGATCTCAAGTTTTCGACAGGCATATCGGCACAAGCGTTGGGACACATCATATCCGAGACATGTCAAGCAATATATGATGCTTTGAGGAATGAATATTTAAAGGTAAGCAAAATATAATGAACTTGTAGTATTTTATTTTGAACATTACTGAATGGTAGTATTTTATTTTGAACATCACTGAATGGTAACATTAATACGTCAGAGAATTCATTCATATTATAGTTATGTAAATTCTTTAATGTAAATCATAATGAGATGTTTTAGACATTACTGGATAACATCAGTACGACGTCAAAGATTTCAGATAATTATGAACTGTTGTAATTATGTTTTGCAATGTCAAAGAATTCTTATAAACTTATTTATTTACATTATAATGAGATATATGAAGAAAAATCTTCCTCTTGCCCACTAGCTGGTAAATTTGTAGAATGTAAAGTCTGCCTAGTGTTCATCTGATTTTTATTTGCAAGGGAAAATTGAGAGGAAACCATATTCTGTGAACAGTTATACAATATTTCCATGATTTGCTTCTCTGCCAAAACACGTTGTTGGTCATTAAGCTGCCTCAACCTTGTTGCCACAAATTTACCGAAAAAATCTAATTCATCATCATCATCTTCTGCATCAAGATACTTCTCTGCTTTTTCAAGGAGTCTTTGCTTTGGAAATTCAAGATGGCGTTTTTTCTTATTACGAGATACATGAACATGTGTCTTGAAAGAAGACGCATCTGCCCCTGAATTCTCAGCTGTTCCAGATATCTCTAAGCAGGCGGAACTAGGCCTAGATGGTTCCGGTGTAGCTTCCCCTGCAGTATCTGAAGATATTTCTTCATCACCCTGAAATAAATTGTGAAATGTAAACACAATATAATTAGTCACAATTGATATGTGTGCGTGTGTGTGTGATATTGATTAACATATGCATGTGTTTTCAAATTTGCCACTTTTTTTTTTTTTTCTTTGCAGTTCCCTACAACCAGTGGAGAGTAGAAAAAAATTGCCGATGACTTCTATTTCTTATGGAATTTTCCCAATTGTGGTGGAGCAATTGATGGCAAACATGTATCTATTGTACCCCCTTCTAACAGTGGATCATATTACTTCAATTATAAAGGTTACTTCAGCGTCGTTCTCATGTCAATAGTGAATGCTAATTTAGAGTTTTTGATGGTTGATGTGGGCAAGAATGGTCGCATTTCAGATGGAGGAATAATTGAAGACACCGTTTTTCACAAAAAGTTAATAGAAGGTACTTTAAATTTGCCCCAAAATAATGAAACCAAATATGGTTTGAGCTTCGTGTTTATAGGGGACGAAGTTTTTGCGCTTCACGAGCACTTGCTAAAACCTTTCCCCCAGAGAGAATTAACTTATGAAAAGAAAATTTACAATTACAGACTCTCTCGCGCCAGACGAGTAGTCGAAAATGCGTTTGGTGTACTATCCAATGTATTTCGAGTTTTCCACACATCCATCGCCTTGAAACCAGAAAAAAATGACCGTGTGGTTTTGGCAAGCTGTGTACTTCATAATTTCTTACGGAGAAATTGCAGGAATTCCTACACTCCTCTAAATATGACTGACTTTGAAAACATTGAAAGTGGCATTGTACGGATGCAGACTGGAGAAAGGACTCAAATGATGCCCACTTCACAAATCTTCAGGCATTAGGTCAACGAAATGCCAGTGATGCAGCCAAAAATGCTAGGCTGTCATATGTTGCATATTTCAATGGTAATGGCAAAGTACCATGGCAAGATAGACTGATAAAATAATGTTATGTACCAATACAATGCATGTAGAGTATACAGTGTGTTTAATAAATAAATATAGTGTGTGTATTGAAACTAAATAAATGTCTACTCACTTTTGGGTCTGCGGGTTTTTCTTGAGAATCCTGATTTTGTTGATCTTGCAAGTTCGAGGTTGATTCCCGAGGAGTTTCTTGGTCTGCTGTCAATAGCAATAAATCAAAATACCACAACTTGGGCACATATACCTCTTCTCCTGCACCCGATTTCTTCGATTCCCGAATTTTTTTTCAACTCTTTCCGAAATGATCCCCTGAATGTGGCAATTTTGGCTTTCACAAAATCTATGCTTGCATCTGTATCTATTTTTTTTTTTAACATAATTCCAGTAATTGCTCATAAGCTGCTCCTCTTTTTACTCTATTGGAATAATCCGGACTTCGTATTTTCCACAAGCAAGGAAGTGCTCTGTACAGCTCCAAAAACTCACGAATGAAATCGTGAGATAAATACTTGACTGACTGCGACATCCTTTCACGACAGCAGTACTGACCCGACTCCTACGAGGAAAAAAATAGGGCGATCGAGTCTGAGTACTCTGCAGGTATTGTACATGTTGAAACTTTGCCTCAGTCCTTCCCAAAACCCACAGCGCGACGCGCCAATCAGTTCAACATGCTGAAAGGACGACGCGACAGGCCTGGCTCGACAGGACTGGCATCAATAGGCCCCATACACGTTAAAGACTGACCGGTTTGCGCCAGTCGCTATGAAATCCGCGCGCCAGTCGCGTACGTGTATGGTCCCTGCATGGCTCCTATAATTTTTATCAACCAGCCGGATATACTGCCTACGTCACTACGCTCTACTTTAGCAAAGTACTGTGAATTATAGGGATTGCTAACATAATGATATCAAGAAAGTATTTGTCCTCGCTGTTTTACGCCATAATGAAATAAGTATGATGACTAATTATAGAGATTATATTCATGAAGAATATTCATAGATAGTTTATTCGAGAAAATAATAAAAAAAAGTTATCACTTTTATGCCATTGTTTTTAACCTTGATACTTGAGAGGTCAATTGATATAAATAAGTTTTAGTTCAAATAATGAAAACGCAAAGCATTAGTTTCGCTACAATTACATATACCCATAGTTGCTGCTGTTATTATAATTATTATTATTATTATTATTATTATTATTATTATTATTATTATTATTATTACTTGCTAAGCTACAGCCCTAGTTGGAAAAGCAGCATGCTTCACAGGGAAAATACCCCAGTGAGGAAAAGAAACTAGGAAAAACAAAATATCTTAAGAACTGTAATATTGAAATAAACCTTTCCTATATAAGCTATAAAAACTTTTAACAAAAAAAAAGGAATAAAAATTAGATAGAGTAGTGTGCCCGAATTTACCTTCAAGTATGAGAACTCTAACCCAAGACAGTTGAAAACCATAGTACAGAGGCTATGGCACTACCCAAGACAGTTGAAAACCATAGTACAGAGGCTATGGCACTACCCAAGACTAAAGAGCAATGGTTTGATTTTGGAGTGCCCTCCTCCTAGAAGAGCTGCTTACCATAGCTAAAGTCTCTCTTCTACCCTTACCAAGAGGATACTAGCCACTGAACAATTACAGAGCAGTAGTTAACCCCTTGGGGGAAGTAAAATTGTTAGGTAATCATAGTGTTGTCAGGTGTATGAAGACAGAGGAGTATATGTAAAGAATCGGCCATACTATTCGGTGTCTGTGTAGGCAAAGGGAAAGTGAGCCGTAAGGAGTGAGAAGGATCCAATGTAGGTGTTGTCTGGCCACCCCAAAACTCTCGAGTGGTAGTATCTCAACGGATGGCTGGTGCCCTGACCAACCTACTACATACCAAGATTTTAGCAAGTGTGTCTTAAGAAACTCCTGGAACAGGATTACCAAAAACAATTATCTTGAACAATTACTCAGACTCCGTCGTGTCATCAGTGGAATTGTGTTCTCTTCTTTATCCTGAGAAATGATGGCGTTAATGTCTGTCATCACGAAATTCATTTGAGGACGGAAATGAGAAAGATATTTCCGATGAGTTAGTTTTCCTTTCAAGACTGAATTATGAAATGACGGTAAATGTAGGTGGAATGCGGTGACGAATTATATTAGATTTTTATATATTAATGTTTCTTGACTATGCTCTTTGGTGTAATTGGGTTAAGGTTTTAACAATCTTAAGAGCAGTTATTTTTACTGGGCCGTTCAAGTAGAAAGATTTAAAGTTAGTTGTAAAATTATTACCCAGGAAAGATCTAGAAACCTTGGCATGAAAAGCGAACCAAAAATGTGAAATATGCCAAATATAACTTAATGATAAGATCAGTACAGAACAGCTAAACGTCATTAGATATCTTTGAAACGAAAAAAATAAAACATATAAAAAAACGGGAAATTCTTAAGAAAGACTAGGAGCTGAAAGCATTCATACAAAATAGCTACAAAAATCTACTTCCCGATTCTTAGTAGATGCATGATTTGTTTTTGTAAAAATCGAATTGATGAGGAAACTAATGGACGTAACCCAGCAATTAACGAGATAGAAATATTGAGACATAAAAAGCCCGACTTTCAATGGAATCTACAGTATAGATTAGCCTCTTGAAAAAGGGAGGCTTTTGTATATAAAAACTTTGTTAGAATCACAAATCAGGTGTACAAACTGAAAGGAATGATCACTGAACCGACAAATATCTTAGGCTTTACAAAGTAATTGATTGATTTGAGTACTCTTAGGGGTCTCTCTCTCTCTCTCTCTCTCTCTCTCTCTCTCTCTCTCTCTCTCTCTCTCTCTCTCTCGGAGTATGGTACTTGTACTGAAAAGGATTGTAGTACCCACTTACATTAAGCTTTTTTTTAACAATAAAAGGTTTGGATATGGTTATTCATTTTACGAGCTGGCCTTAATTTATTCATGTATAGAAGATTTTTGTCAGCTTTAAGAGTTAAGTATCAAGGGAGATGCAGCTATGTATAATTCGTTTCTCTATTACCTTGAATGGATGGCATATATATATACATATATATATATATATATATATATATATATATATATATATATATATATATATATATATATATATATATATATATATATATATAAATTTATATGTATCTGTGTATATATGTGGTTGTATGGGTTTTTATACATTCATAATGTTTGCATATACATGCATATATATATATATATATATATATATATATATATATATATATATATATATATATATATATATATATATATGCATGTCTATATGTTTATACTAGTATATATGTGTTTATAGTTCAGATAAATAAGGAACCCTATTTCATATGAACAAAGTGATAATCCCATTTCAATTAGTGGTGAACTTCACGGCAATCATTTCCCTACAAATGCTGATGGAAAAAGCGTACAGACGTTATGAGGTTACCGCATATCTTAAAATTTAAATCCCATTATGTATTTTATTATATATGACGCTACTCAAATTTTAATATAAAGAAGATTGTAAATTTAATTGTTAATCACATTGAATATGCTGAACATCAGTTTGTTACATAGGCCAAGTTTAGAAGAGTTAATTTTGTGAATAAACTAGCTGTGATATTTAGAATAGGTTCCAGGGTACTTAGGAAAAGATTTGAAAGTATTTGCTAGGGTAAGAGAAAAACATTGAAAGTTAAGAGCATTATTTTCGAGTTTTATTAGAGTATTTCCAGCACCACCACAGATATGCAATACTTGACTCATACACACAAAATTTCATTAAATCTCTGAAAACATGATCTCAAACCTATATTCCCACAAACCTGAACGCCTTTTTGTATAAGTAAACAATGCCCGGTTTTATATAATCCGATTCTTTTGCCCTGCATGAAAGAAAGTTTGAAAATAAAAAAGGAGAAATATTTTCACTTAGAACCAAATAAAGTAAATAGTTAAAGTGAGACTCCTTAGGAATGAACTTATCAGAATGCAATCATTGTCGAATTAAAGCATATGTTTAAAGTTAACAGCAGTTTGGATTACATAACTTTAAAGAAATGGTGCTGCATTGATGCAGCCAAACAAACATTTGGAAGTATTTTATGATTTCCGCTGATAATATTTCAATACCCTTTCTATTTTGTTAAAAAATCGGGAGGAAAAAATATCAAGGACTAGAGAAAGAACTCGAGATTCAAAGAGATTTATTCAACTTTACAATTCTGCATCAGTTTTAAATACATAGTGCAAGTTTTATTCTCATCTGTAGATAAAAACACTATAACTAATCCTCCTTGAGCGTTAAACCCAACCCTGGGAAATGGCCATGATAATTAAAATTGTCGGTCTTTTGTCACGAAGAATTATGAAGAACATATGAAGTAATGCATGCTGCTATTGCGAAATATCTTTTAAATTCCCTTCAGTATTCAACATGATACTTTCTTGGGTTATGGCGGTCAGCATTTATGACAGAAAAGTACCATATAAACAGAAATTAATAATTAGGAAATGACTGAATAACTCTTTCAGATGAATGACATTAAGAATCGCTGCCTATTAAAAAGAAAACTTTACCAAAAGATATTAGATTACAAGAGAAATGTTCAGGTTCCACGTGTGCTTGCAGAGAAGCAATTTTCTTAGTCCTTCATCCTACGAAAGTTACAAATCTGGGAAAAAAATTAGTTTGTTTTAACTGAAAAATATATTGGTTTAAAAATCTAAATCTACATTGAATACCTTTTATTTTTTCTACATTTATCCGCCCTTATATAACAGAGCAATGCGCCTTGCTATATATGAATATATATATATATATATATATATATATATATATATATATATATATATATATATATATATATATATATATATATATATATATATATATATATATATATTCCTGTGATGCTCGGTCTCTACCCCTCCCCCTCACATAGGGGAGAGGGTGTAGTCAAAACCTGATAAGAAGGGGTACCCCTAGAGGTAGACTCGTAAACCACTATTTCCCACAAATTACCAAGCTAGCGGTTTGTATTTAAGAAGAGGGAGTGGTGGGAAGGGTTGAATCTGTGTGTGTGCATATCTACCCAAATATTTACGTCGTTTTTTACGGTTCGTGTAAACAAGTATTTATTGACAGCAGTTTTAAGCTGTGGATGATTTAAAGAAATGAGATGCATAATATGTTTGGCTTGAATAACTATCCTTATCAGTTTTTAAATTCAACAATCTGAGATGAATAGTTAATCAAATTATAAAGATTAATTCAAAGCACATCAGATAGGGCATTACTCTCACAACCACAATTCCGTCACCACGGCTTGTAATAAAAAAAAATAAATAATTTACTAAATGGTCTGAAATAAATTTCCCCTTTGCAATGGCAAAGTGTTAAATACATTTTTGGATGTTTGATAGTAAAAGTTTGAGACAGCTTTCACTATATAGTAACCGAAGCTCATGCTGAAAAATTTTTTGACATGA
>NC_090728.1:147049743-147052243 GCF_036898095.1 Palaemon carinicauda
TCATTTCGGAGATACTTTAGGAATTATTGCTTGATATAGATTTCTTTCATCAAATATTAAGAAATTATAGCAAATTGACTCTCATGAAAAAGTGATCCAAATCGATCGAGATTTAGACTTGAAACACGTGTGTCTTCTATTTTAAGCCAATACTTCTTAAGTTTACTTTATTGGGGAGTGGACAATACCCGGTTGGCCGACCATAATACTTACGATAAGCACCCAAGCCCCTTTTTCATTTTTGGCGAGAGAAATGAAACTACACTTTAGTATATTAAACAGAAAACTAGGTTATATATAAGGGCTTGCAAGCAAATACATCACAAAAATCCAACCAACCTTAAACAGGTTCTGCTATCAATTAAGGGGCGGGGAGATAGAGAAAACGAAATACCGTTATAGTGTACGAGCTAGGACCAGGAGGGACTAGGCAATGACTTCTGTAATATATATATATATAAATATATATATATATATATATATATATATATATATATATATATATATATATATATATATATATATATATATATACATATATATGTATATATATATATATATATATATATATATATATATATATATATATATATATATATACATAAAGTATATATATATATATATATATATATATATATATATATATATATATATATATATATATATATATATATATATATATATATATATATGTATATATATATGCATAGAGTATATATATATATATATATATATATATATATATATATATATATATATATATATATATATATATATATGTGTGTGTGTGTGTGTATATAATGTATATGTGTGTGTATGTATGCATCTATTGCAGTAGTACATAACGTTTACTGCCCGATGTTAAGGTAATAAGCCATATGTTGAACAAATACAGCTGTATATGTTCCTTTATGTATTATACATAAATTATGATGTCACGGTATAGTAAATGATATCTCACATGAATAATAAGAAAATCACTATTTCCAATGGATAGTCAAGTGTACTTAATTTATAAAGATTTTTTAATCAAAGGTGTCTCCTCAACATCCTGATCTCAGCATTGATAATGTTTATTTAACTTTGTATGATTCTTTAAAAATTTTCGGTGGGATTTTTGACGGCAAATCCACTTTTGAGAATCACATTAGGTATGTCCCTTACTCAATTGCAATAAAAATTAGTTTATCGAGAAAGTCTTTTAAGATTTTTGCTGATCAATCTGTTCTGAAGAAGTGATTTAGTTCTTTCATTTTACCTTGTTTCGAGTATTGTTCTCCTTTCTGGTCTTCAGCTGCTGATTCTCATCTTTTGTTGGACAAGAACTTACGGTTTATTAAATTTCCTATTCCTGATCTAGATATTAATCTCTGGCACCGTCGTTCAATTAGGTTATTATGCATGTTGCATAAGATTTGTTATAATTCTGACCACCCTTTACAATCAGATCTTCCTGGACACTTTCATCCTATTCGTAATACTAGGTATGCAGTTAATTCTAATAGTCAGGCCTTCTCTATCGTGAGGCTCAATACTACACAGTATCATAAAAGTTTTATGCCAGCTAAGACCAAGTTGGGGAGTGATCATCCTAATCGGGTAGTTGAATAGGTAGAACTTCAAAAGTTCAAACTCGCAGCAAATGTTTTTATGGTCAACCGCCTTACATTAGTACTTTTATAGTTTTTAAATCAAATATCTGTTTTAGTATTGTTAATTTTTTCAAAATATTCTATTTTAATTTTTCATTACTTATATCGTTTATTAATTTCCTTATTTCCTTTCCTCACTGGGTTATTTTCCCTGTTGGAGCCCTTGAGCTTATATCATTGTGCTTTTCCAGCTAGGGTAGTAGATTAGCTAGTAATACTAAAAATAATGAATAACTTTTGGCTAATGCTTTTACAGTGCGTTATGTGAACTCCGTGTTATACATGCAGTAAAAAAATTTGCTCCTTGTGTTTTGAGAATAGTTCATAGAATAGTTAATGCAGAATTTTTGGTTTTAATGGTGTGAAATGTAAACCTTTTTTAGAAAATTCTTCTTTGTACTATGGAAAGAAAAACTTTGTACTCAAAGTTTGTGATGCATAGTAAAAAGCACATAAAAATTCAGCATCGTCTGCGTTGCAAATGGTAGAATATATAATATTGTAAATTTAGAATAAAGTTTATAATGTCCAACAATTTAACATTTTTATTGCCTATAAAAAAGTTTTTGTGCGGTACCATATTATACAGTGCATAGTAAATCTACGTAATCTCTAATTAAGGAATAGAATTGTCAAGTTTTTTGTAGGTATACTGCAAGAATTTTCATAAGCTAATATATAACTTTCCAAAACTTTGTGAAAGGATCTTAAAAATAATAGATTAAGTGTGTTATTGAAAAAAATAATTTTTCTGTTGTTCCCTTAACCTTTTTTTTTTTTTTTCACCAAGCTACGGTTAAGCTTCCGATTTTTTTTTACATATAAAAAAACTGTGATTTTAATCAGAA
>NC_090728.1:147059743-147069743 GCF_036898095.1 Palaemon carinicauda
CTAAGGGCTCCAGCAGGGAAAAATACCCAAGTGAGCAAAGAAAAGTAACAAAATGTGAAAAAACTGATGAACAATTAAACTAAAACTCCAAGAATAGTAACAACATCAAAACAGTTCTTTCATGTATAAACTATAAAAAGAGACTTCTGTCAGCCTCCTCAACATGAAAACATTTGGTGCAAGTTTGGACTTTTGAAGTTCTACTCAGTGAGAGGACAATGTAAAATACTTAGAAAAATTAAATACTGGATGAGTTTAATATATACTACAAATTGAGGATTGGTGAAAGACATGGTTGGAATCATATTAAAAGATAAATTTCATCATCATCATCATCATCTCCTACGCCTGTTGACGCAAAGGGCCTCGTTTAGATTACACAAGTCGTCTCTATCTTAAGCTTTTGATTCAATATTTCTCGATTCATCATCCTCTACTTGGCGCTTCATAGTCTCCAACTCTTCTAGTTACTTGTGGAGCCCAGCTGAACGTTTGGTGAACTAATATCTCTTGGGGAGTGCGAAGAGCATGCCCAAACCATCTCCATCTCCAAAACATTTACAGGAGTTATATGAATAAAATAATTACAATAGAAATTTTTTTTTAAATATTGACGGCAGGGGGTGAAATATTCTTCGAATAATAAGCAGGACCATGGTAATATATTTTCTAATTACCTCCGCCAGGAGGGTATGTTTTCGGTTCGGTTTGTTTGTTTGTTTGTTTGTTTCTCTGTTTGTCTGTCTGTCTGTGGACAACGTAGAGGCCACATTTCTACACGGAATCACTTCAAACTTGGCCAAGTAGTTCCCCAATGTGTATGGAAGAACTGATTAAATTTTGGTCAAGGTCACCCCAAGGTCAAGGTCACAGGGGTCACTGGTGTCACTATGACATAAGTGGCCATATCAAGAGACAGAAATAAAGCACTGACTTTTGCATAAGCCAACAGGGAAGTCCTAGTCCAGGCGCAACCCATGGGTGATGTTCAAATTTATAAAGGTCAAAGGTCAAGGTCATATTGGTGCATTATATCAATGTCATATTAAGTATCAGTGGCAAATGAACAAAGATCACTTGAAGGTCAAAAGTCAAGCAGGTCACTTGAAGGTCAAGGTCACGTGAAGGTCAAGGTCACGTGAAGGTCAAGGTCACCTGAAGGTCAAGGTCACGTGAAGGTCAAGTACATTTGAAGATCAAGGTCACTTGAAGCCAAGGTCATGTGAAGGTCAAGGTCACGTGAAGGTCAAGGTCACTTGAAGGTCACGTGAAGGTCAAGGTCATGTGAAGGTCGAAGTCACATCAATTCATGATTCTAGGACATATGGCGCTCTAGGTCACCTTGGCGGAGGTATGTCCTCTACGAGGACCATGTCCGCGTTCAGGACTTGCTCACTTGTTGAAAGATGTATTGAAAACTCCAAGTAATTAAACGTGCTTTATTAGCTTGAAATATGTCTAAAACAAATGATTTGTTATGTTCCATTACAAATAATATGGATTTAATTAATTGAAATATATGTATCCTAAAGTGTAGAAAGTGTTTTATCGAAAATCGAAAATTACTGTGCCTGCATCATTATCTTGAATTATGGGTATGGCAAATGATTTATTTTCTATCACAAAATAAAACAAAACTGAGACGATGATAGAGCTGCCTTCAGGCATATTTGTTCTCAGATTATTGTAGACATAATCATAAATAGTTTATATATATGGTTCATTGTAGTAATACATTTTCCATAATGAGGCTCATACATTCTTGTTACTCAATCCTATCTAGCATCCCTCTCTGTAACATGTCTTTGTGTGTTTTTTTTTTTTTTTTCAAACTCAAACTGTTCGGAGTGGGTGAGTCATTTCTTACCATCATTATTGAAATTTTAAGTAATAAATCACAAAGATTTTGTTGTTGATGGGTACTATAGTGAGTCTAGGAATGTGATATCAGGTTTTCCTCAGGGTAGTGCTTTTGGTCCATTACTATATACACATGTCATGTGGTTTGGTCTAGAAAACAAATGCAGATGATGCTCTCACTTTATTGTAGAAAACTGGATAGAGAATAGGAAATCCCAGATCAGTCATTTAAGTAATTAGTCTGCCAGTCTTGAACGGGAATCTACCTTACATGTCATTAGGAAAAAAATTCTACGTCCTTTTGTGAAATGACAACAGGTGTCTAGAAAAGCGTGATACTGTCAGTAATCATAAGCGTGAGTAATCTCTTTTTAGCTTACATTCAAATGCATCTTCAAATTTCTATTTTCTACAGTACTGCCTGTTTATAAACCCATTGATATAGTAATAGATTATTGTTAGGGATTTGCATAGTCCATATTATCAAAATTACTATAAATGTGGGCCAGTTTCTATAACTAATGTAATTTAGCTCTTCGTTCTTACCTGATGTTGACTGATTGTAGTGTGATATTTTTATAACTTCATTGAGTGACTTGTTATTTTTCCACGGACACCCCCCCCCCCAATCTTTTATCTAGATGTTAAGAGACGCACTGAAGAGCCTAATGCGATTGTAGGACAAACTTCACTTCTCATGCGGGATAGGAAGCATGTATAAGCAAGCCAGTGTTGAGATGTGAATATCTGTTTGGAAGCTTTGAGTCGAGTGACCACCACTTTTATATACTTCAGATATATCAAAAACACTTTTAAGAAGATACCCAATGATGGACCTTTTCTACTCTAGTAAGAAGCCCGCAAGGAAAAATCTCGTCTACAGTGTACGAGACTGTATGAAACTGTACAGAGTTCCATACAGAGTTCCAACAGGGGCGAGCTTCCCTTCCCTGACACCTTTATAAAGGAGAGTAATGACACGGTGGACTAAACATCAGTTTGTGTCAAGACTGCTAAATCTGGACAATGCATGAACAGAGCTAGGGAATGTCCCACACACAAAAGTCAGTTCATCAGTGGTTCTTACATTATCCATGTTTTTTCATATTGTTTGAGAATCGACAGAGCCCCTCAACATCTTGTAGATAATCAGAGCCTAAATTAAGATCAATGACTTTTTTGAAACTCCATGATAAAAACACCTTACCTCAATCAAAGGACGGACTCCAATTACAAGAATTTCCATGATTGACTGACGGGACATATATTAGGATAGTGAGACGCCAAAAGAATGAAGTAGTTTTAAGCAACGTTTTATGAAAAACAATTTAGCTGGCTGCTACGTATTTGGATACTCAATACGTAGCAGCCTGCCATAGTTACTAACTAAACTAGTAATTGTTTAAGAGTTCGTTGGGGGGGGGGGGGGGGACAGGGGTCTCCATTACTGTGCTAGAGAGGTTTACAAGAATAATAATGAACAGGCAGTATAGTAAGCACGATGATTATCTGTCAAACACCAGAAAGATTTGGTCCCACTTTTAAAAAAAACGAAAGTCTGGCACATGAGCTCACGTAAGAATTACTAAAGAGATTGTCTTCAACAATGCCTTGGCCAATTTTAACAAACAGGCTGGGAAAGAAGAATAGTCACAACATTCAAGACGGATATCCTTATGGATAAGAATACTTTCCAAGGCAATGAAAAAACCTAATATATTGGAAGAACACAAACCAGCATATCCATGTGCTTTACCTTCCATGAGCCACAAGTTAATTGTTTTGATACTTGCCAAAGTAATCTCGTAACTTAAGCATTGTGCATATCATACCGTCATTATTTCAGAGTTGAAATGGACATCTATACCTACGATCGACCACAGTTTAGAAACATCCGTAGATTATTATATGGAGATGATCTGTTCATAGCCATCCAAGTAGATTCATTTACTACCATTAAGAGCAAATTATCAGATGCTTTGAAAGATGTCAATGAATGTGACAAACAAAACTTCATAACCCAGACAAAACACAAGTATGTGTTTTCAAAGAATACCAGACATCTCATGGGATGATAAGAATCTGAAGAATGATGGCTTCTGTATATTTAGGAGTTACATTAGACCGAACACTATCGTTTAGGGAGGATGTGAGGAAAGTAAAAGAGAAGGTAGATACTAAAAATAGCCTCCTTAGCAAGCTTGTAAATTCAGATTGGGGAATAAATCCTCTAACCCTTAGACAAACACCTTTGACACTTAACTACTCCACTGCCAAATACTGCCCACCAGTCTGGAAAAGGTCATGTCATTCCCATTAAGTTGTGGTCAAACTCAATCTAGCATGTCATATAATTACTAGTGCCTTAAAACCAACACCCCTTACATTGCTCTATAGATTGGCAGGCGTTGCATCCCCAAACATCCACCGAAGGACTCGTTCAAATACCCAAAAATTATTATATCTATAATAAGTAGGTTAGACAAAGAGTGAAATCCTGCAAGAGCATCCTAACCACCACTAGCTTCGACTCCAATGAGTCGGCAAGCTAAGCAACTTTCCACTTAAAATGCTGGTGAAAAACAGACCACTGCCCACATGGTGAGGTCATCCAGAGCCCATGCAAGTGTCTTCCACATGGAACAAACCACTTTAGCAAAAGCTATAGCCTGGAATGAATGGAAATAATCTTCATAATGTGGAGTTTCACCACATCTGCTGAATGTATGTAGGCATCCCATCCAGACAATGGGCCACATACTTCGTGAGTGTGAACAGGGGCCAATCTGTGTAGATTTGGACTTTATTGAACGTAATCAGGTTGCTATGGAGTGGATACAATGTTGGCACGATAAAATATGATCGTGACCTTCCATATTCAAGACGGTACCTATGAGAGGCACTGATGTGATCATTAAGGAAAACCTTGTAACCTGTAATATTAATGACAAGAAAACTATTCTTGGCTACCTCGTTTTAAAAGAAGCCCTTCTTATCAGAGAGTAAAATCCTTGAATAATCTTTCATTTACAAACATTTTTATAACGATCCTATACCCTTAACATGAATAGAACCCACGTAAAACCAGTACGACTAATTGTCGAATAAACCTCTTCCAGCCAACCAGACTGGTCACTAAACGATGTAATCGCCTATGCAAATTTTGTAATTTCTAGTCTGGGTTTCACAAGTCTTAACTTTTCGCTGTCCAACTATTTCACAAGAATAACTGTATACTGTATATATAGCATATCCATGTGATTTTGCTAGTTTCACTGTCGATGATAAGATTCAATGTCCTGAAACACCAGGAACAACATTGATAAACTTTGATAAAGAAAACCTTAGCTTTTACAATTCCTTGTGAAGAGGACAAATTTTCGGATTACCTAGCAAAAAAAAAATGACTGAACGAATAACTGCTGATCTGTTATAAATTTTTCAGAATTTTAAGGTTTTTTATGTATTATAGATAACGTCATTTGCTCAATATTGCAAACTTAAACTAGTACAATCAGTAATGTTCTCTATTTCTATCGGTTTTTTTTTATATATGTTTTTCATTACAATACCATCATATTGAGCAACGTTTGTCATATAGAAAAAAATATAACCATTAATTATTTCTAGAAATAATTATTCGTTCCCTCGAACTAGAGTACCTAAGGAAATTCTTTAATTAGATAAGAACAGATGAGGAAATCTCATTTGGAAAATGTCAAAATGAAGAATTGTCACAACCTTCAATTTATCTTCTAGGTTACAGGAATATATAATTTTCATCTCACCTAATGGAGTTTTGAGTTATCATGAAATATAAAGTATAAGAGTAATTGTAAAAATCAATTACTCTCTCTCTCTCTCTCTCTCTCTCTCTCTCTCTCTCTCTCTCTCTCTCTCTCTCTCTCTCTCTCTCTCTGTAAGAATATTATATCTCCATCCTTGTTCTCTGTCGATACGAGCTTCGCCCTTGTTTATCTATGCCACTTCTTCAAGTAACTATTTCACCACCATTTCACACGTGAAATATTGAAACTATCCATAAATCGAAATATAAACATTAGAGTAACTATAAACATATACAAAAAATTAGCGATATCGGTCAGTGATTAAGAATTTAATTAACAAATTTTCATATAATAGTAAATTGTCCATAGTTTAACCCAAAAACAAATGTGTCAGGTAAAATCAGTTCAAAGAGAACATGGCGATTTTTTTTCATACATTTCGAATCTTATTGCAACAGTTTTGCGGAATTGGTTTTAATCTGACGAACACAGGGTTCTATAAATAAAAATTCTGCATCACTGATTTTGATGCATATCTGATGATATAATTCCCGTTAGGCTGTATATCCTTTGGTTCCTCTCATCAGGGGATAGATTTGGAAAAAAAATGCATTTCCATTCTAAATTTATATCTGGTTTTGGATAAATATTATCTCTAGAGGATTTTGCCTTTAATGTGTATTAGAATTAATATAGGCAAAGATTTTATTGTTTTTAATTATTTTTATTTATATTATATAATTGATGAACCTACTCTTGGTTTTACCTATAAATTTAGAGGTGGATACAATACACGAATGCTTACATACTCCTCTGTAATATTGCTTCTTCATTTGCAACTAACACTTTGGCATTCACTTATGCCCGCCAAAAGAAAGCGAGGGTAGATAATAAAAAGTTACGTTGGAAAAGGGAGAGAAAATAAACGAATGTGATGGGCGAATATTTTACGAAATGCAAAATTCTGTAACATAGCTCTGTGATTTTATTATCATTATTATTCAATTTTTACTAAAGTGCCAAATGCATATCAAAGTATATATCCAGTTGTTATTTTATAATTTAGATGTAATAGATGAAGACGTATGGAAGACATGTATATAGGAAATAATAGAAAGTACTTTGATGGAGTAGGATGCTATAAGTTATCCTGGTGATGAGGAGGGCATATGGGGATTTAGACACTCGATGCAACTTAGTATTTAAATTTACCAGCTACGGTCTTAGTACCCATATACCCTTTTCATCAGCAGGATAACGATTTTGTCCGTATAAGTTTTACCCTGGTTGCCTAGAACATTAAATTGTTGATCACACATTCAGTCAGACCAAACAAAACAATTTTCGGTGGCAAACAACTGGTGACTCGAGCAGACGATAGTTTGGTTTAAATGCCGCTCATTGAATGGCAGAGACAAGGGAAAGTTGACAGTGCCATATCGCAGGACAATACCCTAGAGACTGACCATACGATCAGCGCCTAACCCCCCTCTCCACCCAAGCTAGGACAAAGGAGGTCCAGGTAATGGCTGCTGACGACTCAGCAGATAGACCTTCAGGCTCTCCCAAGCCCTGCACCCTTAACTCACAAGGCTGGTGAGGTTGCTGCGACCAAAGAAACTAACAAGTTTAAGCGGGACTTGAACCCCGGCGGGACGTTCACTAGTTAGGGACGTTATATGGTATTTAGACCCCTGGTGTGATTTTTCCTGCATGGGTGAGGCTTAGAGCTGAAGTAATGATAAATCGACATTTGGAAAGTTCAGTCTATCCCATGAAAATTGGGTATTCCGCGTGATGTAGGAACTAAAGTTAATATTTAGGACTGAAAACTATCTGAGAACTATATGAGAACTGCTAAAATATATTCATAAAAACCTACCAGGTTTGGAAGTTAGATTTGGTTTATCAGAATTTTCATTTTATCTCTGTACGTACTTTGTAATTATAAAAGTGCAATAGGTTAATCATACTGAATTTCTAAACTTTGTACAGGTATAATCAAACCTGACTATAAAATAGTGTTCTGAGGTGATAGCCGTTAGGCCAATCAAGGTCCATGACATGAATATTCCAAAGCGATGTCAGGAACTAAGATCTAGATACACAGCCATTTATATTAACAGCTGGAAATAGATTGTAAATCAATGACATAAATGATGAGTGATTTCAAATTCCTAATCAGATGCTTTTCCTGAAAAGAACTTTTTATAGTCAATCATGCTGAAACAGATCTTATGTACCAGGAATGATTAAGCATCAAAATGGGTTGTTACAATATCCACTTTGTAGACAGAAACCACAGACGTAACCCAAGCTATTCATTGTTGGTGCTGACACAGGCAACCATTGGAACAGGTAATCATACAGTACTTTGCTTAATTGCCAGTGGCTTGGCTCAAAGATCCAAGCAATCAACAAATTGGGCGTATTTGAAAGATGAAGGTGCAATGAATAACAATGCAGGTAGCTAGGCTGGTGATTATTGTGTGTAATGATTTTTTCTTTTTACCTCCTCTTTGGAGACAGCCTGTTTACTTCGTTGATCTGTCTGTTTGAGGCTCTGCTTGAAAACATATAAATGGAGTTTTACGATTACATTTTAGTGTGCGTCTGAGACATAGATCTGAGACCAGTGTGTTTGTATCACCCCTTTACTGTCATTTTCACTAATGTTTATTTAGAGGAAAACGGCATTTCGTCCAATTCATGGAAGAAAATGTAAATAATTCAGAAAGCTTTCCTGCATCTTTTACTTGTATAATTGAAAGAAACCTCAAAATTAATAATTTTATCGCTTTCATTGGTATTGATAGAGGTTATTAATGTGATTACAGAGTTTATAATTATAATTATTTTAATGATAGATTGTTATGATAATATCTAGCTCTGTCTCATTTGTTATCTAAAACACAATGGTAGCTGATTTCTTTAAAAAATTCTTAGCCAGTGAGCATAGTAAATATTCCACTTAATTCCGAAGATTTAACACTTTTTTCCTTCTTAATGATAAAAGGAATAATTAAAATAATTACTCAGTCTTAGCATTGATCCAATAGCCAGAATAGAAGAAAAAAAATTACTTGCCTTAGAGTAAAAGCTATTTTGTGAGATTGTTCTTTGTAAGGCTGATTTTTAACTTTTTTGATTGAAAATAATTTCGTAAGGCTAAATGGTTAATTTGATGTCATACCTAGAGAATCATTTCTTGCATGCATAGCAAATGGAAAATTATAGGTACATAATTAGTAATATTTAGACATGGTCTTTAAGACATCAGTATCTGTAGTAGATTAATCATTTGATAACATCCCCCTATAAATATACTTATATTTAGTCCATAAGTTATTTTCCGTAAGTTACAATTACTATTTTTTTTTTTTTGTGATTGCTATCAATTATATAATAACCCTTATAAATAGCTTTTAATTATGATAAGGAATGCCTGAAACGTTATAAATGTCACAATTATAGAAACTCCTTCTGATATCTTTGGTTTCGGAAGCATTTTTCGGTTTAGTAAAAGATCAGAATTATTAAAGTTCTAATTTCTTTAATCTTATGAATATCAAAGAAACGCCATAATCGTTGTCTTCATCAAAACATACAATTAAAAATATAAAGTAGGGAATAAGAACTACGATTGAGGATCAAAATGAGTAAATAATAAATATCAATTTGCAGAAATTAGTTAATATACTAAAATAATTGCCATTCTCAGCTATTCGTGTAACGTTTGGGAGTTTTACGTATTGTGAAATGTAACAAAAATAACAATGAGAGAGAGAGAGAGAGAGAGAGAGAGAGAGAGAGAGAGAGAGAGAGAGAGAGAGAGAGAGAGAGAGACTATAACATATCTGTTAAAATTTGTATGCAGGATCATTAAGTGAAAGTTAAGAATAAAAACTTTATTGAAATAATCCCATCATTACGATGCTAGAAAAATAAATCCTATATTTGTATCTCTCTATGTGTGTGTGTTTGTGTGTTTAGCCATTTATCAAAGAATTTCAAGGTATCTCCCTCATGAAACCCATCGTATAAGAAAACTATTTCCTTATTGAAGAGATTTGTGATACGAAAAATAACTTCCGGAGGGAGATGGGGTGAAGGGGCTACATAAGGAAGAGGTTTAAGAAAATAAGAGTTGCTCAAAATGACTGAAAATTAGGTGAGTAAAATCTCTTTGATAACATATCGTGATAACAGTTAAAGACTGAAGAAATCCTTCGAGAAGAGCGAGCAAATTGGTACGGCAAATGATGGGTAAAAAAAAAAAAAAAAAAAAAAAAAAAAAGATTATAATTATACTAGCGTACGTGACCCGGCCAAAAAAATGCTAAGTATTTAGA
>NC_090728.1:147079743-147087243 GCF_036898095.1 Palaemon carinicauda
AGACGTCATTTTAGACTAATAATTTCTCCTGGGTTTAATAGACTCACTAACGACAGCTACTAGCATATTTTCACCTATACTATTTGCTCTGGTGATAGGCAACTTTATAGATATATTT
This sequence comes from Palaemon carinicauda, assembly GCF_036898095.1. Classification (NCBI taxonomy): domain Eukaryota; kingdom Metazoa; phylum Arthropoda; class Malacostraca; order Decapoda; family Palaemonidae; genus Palaemon; species Palaemon carinicauda. The sequence goes on from NC_090728.1 coordinate 147,079,862, forward strand.
TTCAATAGGCATTGGCTACTGTATAAGCATATTTTGCACTAGGTATTGGCAACAGTATAAACATATTTTTCACTAGCCATCATCAAAAATATAAACAAATCTTGCACTCTTCCTTATCTATGGTATCACCCCCATTTGGCACAAGGCATTGGCTACGGTATAAACATATTTTGCAATAGTCATTGGCTAGGGTATAAACACATTTTGCACTAGGCATTGGCTACGGTATACACATATTTTGCACCAGTCATTGGCTACGTTATAAATATAATTTTCGCTAGTCATTGGCTTCAGTATGAACATATTTTGCACCAGTCATTGGCTACGGTATAAACATATTTTTGCACCAGTCATTGGCTACAGTATAAACATAGTTTGCACTAAACATTGGCTACAGTATAAATATATTTGCATTAGCCATTGGGCTACGGTATAAAGATATTTAGCACTAGTCATTGGCTATGGTATAAAAATATTTTTCACTAATCATTGGCTACGGTATAAACTTATTTTGCACCAGTCATTGGCTACGGTATAAACATATTTTGCACTAGTCATTTGTTACGGTATAAACATATTTTGCACTAGTCATTGGCTAGGTTATAAACATATTTTGCGTCAGTCATTGGCTACGGTATAAACATATTTTGCCCCAGTTATTGACTATGTTATAAACATATTTTGTGCAAGTCATTGGCTAGCTTAAAAACATATTTTGTGCAAGTCATTGCTAGCTTAAAAACATATTTTGTGCAAGTCATTGGCTAGCTTAAAAACATATTTTGTGCAAGTCATTGGCTAGCTTAAAAACATATTTTATGCTAGTCATTGGCTGCGATAAAAACATATTTTCCACAAGTCATTGGCTACGGTATAAACTTATTTTGCACTAGTCATTAGCTATGGTATTAACATATTTTGCCCCAGTCATTGGCTATGTTTTAAACATATTTTGTGCCAGTCATTGGCCAGGTTATAAACAACTTTGTGCTAGTCATTGGCTACGATACAAACATATTTTCCACCAGCCATTGGCTACGGAATAAACATATTTTGCACTTATTATTGGCTACGGTATGAACATATTTTGCATCAGTCATTGACTATGGTATAAACATTTTTTGCTGCAGTCATTGTCTACGGTATAAACATATTTTGAGAAGGAAATGGAATAATGCCTTAGTTTTTTAATATTTAGTAAGAATAACAAAGAGAAATAATCTTCGGATTTACAAGTGCTTACATTTTTGGTAGTGAGTTGTTTCTAGAGAATGACTTTATTAACCTTTTTGATTAATCATTAGAATCAATGATTCGTATAAAGTCTCTCTCTCTCTCTCTCTCTCTCTCTCTCTCTCTCTCTCTCTCTCTCTCTCTCTCTCTCTTAGGCATAAGTCCTTTTTCTTGTTTTAATGCAACGTTTTCATGTAATATCTCCCGTTGTTATAAATAAAGGAATATTTTTTACTTGAATAAAATCTGCTATTGACTTCATCTCTTTGCATACAAGAAATTGATCAAAACGGTGAGTTCTAATTAGTTCTCATAACAAAAAAGAATCAGAAAAGAATAAAACAAGAAAACCTGCGTCCTACTTCTTTACCAATCTGTTGCTAAAGAGGGAAACTATTTCTCTCAAGTTCTTGTCTCTTTTTGGATTCGAAGCTCTGACAGAATTCCTTCCCTTTGAAACCTCTATTGAATTTTTTACCTTTCCATCCATCATTCTGAAGTGATTTTTCCTTTTTCGTTTTGAACAACTGTTCCTTTACTTTGCTTCTACGACCAAAAGAAATCTCGACTTTTTCTTTCTTCGGTTTGTCTCTAACCATGTGACACCTTACTCTTAGAATTTCTTATTTCATTTTTTATCATTTAAGATTCGCGAGAGACAAAACTGACCAGGTATTGTGCATTCATTTTAGGAACTATATACATGTACGGATATAATAGTTCATACATTGAAATATTCAGAAAATAAAGACTATGAAAGCGTGGGAGTGAAAGAGAAATTTACTTGTAAGGACTGCCCTGACCATGTAACACCCAGTTTAGAGATAAATGCAATAGGGATAGGGATGATGACTTAGCTAGCAGGATCAGCGTCTAAACCCCCACTCCACCCAAGCAAGGACCCGGGAGGGCCAAGCACTGACGGCTGATGACTCAACAGGTAGACCTATAGGCTCCCCTAACCCTCCCCCCATCCTTAGCTCACAAAAATGATGAGGTTGCAGATACTATTGAGCTTGATAAGGATAATGATAATGATAATCATACCTTGTTTCATTATATATGACATAATGTCTTTTTATTTGGTTGAAGCGATATGGACTAGACATTTTTAATACATGATTTAAATACTTAACAGGGCATTAGTTCTGTAACATTTGGTTATTTGAGTATACTCGTCTTTAAAAATCGATATTATTGTTTGATTTTTTTTATTATTATTATTTCTTACATATGTTCAGCATTATTATTTCTTTTTTAGAAAAATGATGTTCCGACAGACAGGCAGACAGACATTTCCCTTGCTGATTTAGTTAAGAAAATTTAATGTAAAAGAGAGAGAGAGAGAGAGAGAGAGAGACAGAGAGAGAGAGAGAGAGAGAGAGAGAGAGAGAGAGAGAGGGTGGGGGGTTAGTTCAATAATGTCCTGTTACTGCATTTGGGTTACATATACTGTACATACAAATAAATCATGAAATTATAAATGGCTGTTGTTTTTATTACTATGAGACAATAAAAGAGGCCTTACGGAAAATTCATTCGAAATTAATTGTATTTATCAAAGATATTAAAGTTACATATCATATGTTTAGCAGAAACTACGAATATGGAAAATCATAGGCACGTAACTCGTAGTGATGCAATAAGGCTAATTGAACACATTACTTTCATTGGGACCAATTATTCAGATGATCAGTTTTTGAAAATAGCAAGTTACTGGATTCAAATTGAAATTGCTCGTCTTTAATATTTTACTGTAAAATATAAATACATTCACTGTTACAGCCTGTCTATCGGGATGTTTAGTTTGAATGAGAAACGGATTTTTGAGTTGGAGTAAAGTATATATTTGAATTAGCCTTGCTGTATTACGATCTCTAATAAAGGGTAGTAGTCTTTGAGAGAGAGAGAGAGAGAGAGAGAGAGAGAGAGAGAGAGAGAGAGAGAGAGAGAGAGAGAGAGAGAGAGAGAGAGGGGGGGGGGGTTGCTTAGTAAACATATCTTCATGAACTTTATTAGCTTAACTTCATCTTATACTTTCGTTTTTTTTTCACTTAAAATAGTTTCTCCCTCCAAAAACAAAAATCAAACGGTGACGATAAATTTCAAGAGCCAAACGGATGATCTTCATCATTCTATGTTTTTTAAAGAAATATGCCACTTGCAAAATAGGGTATCGCTCTTGCATTCGACTGATGGCGTCAGAATGGTTTGATGGGTATCGAAATTCGAAAACCCTACTACTTTTGAAAGTTTGACAGGATGTTTTTTTTTTTTTTTTTTTTCGATGAATAGTTCAATCTAGAATTAAACCTTTTAAATAAACTAGCCTTTAGTGACATTATTAAATTTGTTATTAAGTTGAAGCATTACTTTATTTAACCTAAGTTTCTCGAGCGTAAACTTATTCTTATTAGAACATTTGCCAATTTGATCTTAATTTATACTTGTTGACAAGACTTTCTTCCTAGTTTATATATGACACATATATTTTAACGCTGATACAGATTATAATGTATTTTATATTTATAACTCCTTTATATAGTTAAATTAAATCCTTTTTTCCTTTCCTCACTAAGCAGTTTTTCCTGTTGGGGCCCAAGGGCTTATAGCATCCTGCTTTTCCAATTAGGATTGAAGCTTAGCTCCTTATAATATTAAACATTAATAATAAAGCCAATGATATTTTTTCTAATTATTTTTGAGAATAGATATTTCACAGTTCGGTCTCCTAATAAACCTTTATATTTAACGAGGGAGATAAAACAGTATTGTATCATTTTATCTGAATATTTTTTTTCTATTAATGCTTTTAACGTTAAATAAACCTCAAATAAATATCGGAGAGAAAATTTCTGAAGGTTTAGTGAAAGATGAATAAATATTATATGTATTTCCGTGTATCAGTAATAGACACAGGTGAATTTTATATATCAACATATTTTTTTTTTTCATCTTATTTGAGGAGATTTGGTCTACTGCAGGTTAAAATCACTTCATGTCTTTATCTTATTGTAAAGTACCGGCCTTCTTCATTAATTAAACGGATCCGTGTACATATTGTATATACTTAAATAAATAACTAATGGTAACCTTCTTTCGTAAACTACAAAATCCTGAAATTGAGTTAAAATGTAGCTCTCCAGTATCCTTGTAAAACCTACCTTCTGATTCCCCCTCCTGTCTCATTCTCTTTACTCCCCCTCTCTCCCCATCTCCACCTCACGTTTACCTTTGCTCTTGCTTATTTGCCACTTGTGTCTCTCGCCCCGGCTCCTGCCCCGTAAACATTTGTAAGGAACTTCTCTGTATATTGTGAGTACGGTTATTACACCATATGATATTTTGGATTTGGTATTGGGCAGAATATTTAGTTTTTTTTTTTTTTTTTTTTTTTCGTTATGTGGGTTATGTTAATTAATTGGTAATATTTTGATATGTGAAGTTTTGTTAATTAAATGTAATTGTTTTATTGTTTTTTACATATAACCTATTGTTAATTTTGTGGATTTAACTTGAACCTTGACATTATATTAATGGATTATTTTTTCCCATTAGTGTATAAATGAAATTAGAAATCATTCTCCAAATTTTAGTATGGTGTAACTTATATCCTCATAATAAAACTGTTCAGCCATTTCAAATGCATCCAACTAAACTTAGCTTCATACTTCAGAATAACTGGTTCTCTTGGAGAAACTATCTTCAAATACAATATAAACTTTTTATTTCCCAAGGTAATTAACTTCAGTCAACGGATAATTAAGGTCTTATTACAACAAAAACGGGTCACAATTCTATTTATAGAAGTTGAGGGGGTTTTACTATATCAAAATAGGATCCACAATTCCATTTATAGAAGTTTTGGAAGGTCTATTTTATTAAAATAAGTGCCGCAATAATTATGGAAGTGGAGGAGCTAGTATATCAAAACAAGTGGCAAGATTCTATTTATGAAAGTAGACGGTCTATGATATAAAAAAAATTGCCACAATTCTATTTATGGAAGTTGAGGAAATTCTATTAAATCAAAACTAGTGCCACAATGATTTTTTTGTGGAAGTTTAGGTAGATCTTTTATAAAACCACAAATACCACAATTTTGTGTGGAAGTTTAGGTAGATCTTTTATAAAACCACAAATGCCACAACTTTGGTTAGTGAACATTAGGTAGATCTTTTATAAAACCACAAAAACCACATTTTTGGGGGGAATTTCAGGTAGATCTTTTATAAAACCACAAACGGCACAATTTTTTTTTTTTTGTGGAAGTTAAGGTAGATCTTTTATAAAACCACAAATGCCACAATTTTTCTCTTTTCTTTAGTGAAGCTTTGCATAGATCTTTTATAAAACCACAGATGCCACATTTTTTTTTTTTGTTAGAAGTTCAGGTAGGTCTTTTATAAAACCACAAATGCTACTACTTTTTTTTTTGGGGGGGGGGGGGAAGTTTAGGTAGGTCTTTTATAAAACCACAAGTGCCACAATTTTTTTTTGTGGAAGTTTAGGTAGGTCTTTTATAAAACTACAAATGCCATATTTTTTTTTTTTTTTTTTTGGAAATTTAGGTAGATCTTTTATAAAACCACAAGTGCCACACTTTTTTTTTTTTTTAAGAAGTTTAAGTAGCCTTTTATAAAGCCACAATTTCCACAATTATTTTGTGAAAGTTTAGGTAGATCTTTTATAAAACCACAAATGCCACAATATTTTTTTTTTGTCTAAGTTTAGGTAAATCGTTTATACAAAACCACAATTGCCACCATTTTTTTGTGGATCTTTAGGTTGATATTTTATAAAACCACAAAGACCATAATTTTTGTTTTTGGAAGTTTAGGTAGATCTCCTATAAAACCACAAATGCCACAATCTTATTTTTGTGGAAGTTTAGGTAGATCTTTTATAAAACCACAAAAGCCCCAATTTTTGTTTTTGGAAGTTTAGGTAGTCCTTTTATAAAACCACAAATGCCATTTTTTTTTTTTTTTGTGTAAGTTTAGATAGATCTTTTATAAAACCACAAAGGCCCCAACTTTTGTTTTGGAAGTTAAGGTAGACCTTTTATAAAACCACAAATACCCCAATATTTTTTTTTGTAGAAGTTTAGGTAGATCTTTTATAAAACCACAAATACCACAGTATTTTTTTTTTGGAAGTTTAGTAGATCTTTTATAAAACCACGAATGCCACAATTGTTTGCGGAAGTTTGGGTAGATCTTTTATAAAACAAGTGCCAAAATTTTTTTTTTGTGGAGGTTTAAGTATATTCTTTATAAAACCACAAAGACCATAATTTTTGGTTTTTGGAAGTTCAGGTAGACCTTTTATAAAACCTGAAATGTCACAATCTTTTTTTTTTTTTTTTTTTTTTTTTTTTTTTTTTTTTTTTTTTTTTGTGGAAGTTAGGTATATCTTTTATAAAACCACAAAGACACCAATTTTAGTTTTTGGAAGTTTAGGTAGACCTTGAAAAGAACAATTGCCACCATTTTTTTTTTCGTGGAAGTTTAGGTAGATCTTTTATAGAATCACAAAGGCTACATTTTTTTTTTATTTATTTATTTATTTATTTATTTTTTTTTTTTTGAAGTTTAGGTACATCTTTTATAAAACAACAAATGCCACAATCTTTTTTGGGCGGTGAAGTTTACGTACATCTTTTATAAAACCACAAATGCCACAATATTTTTTTTTGTGGAAGTTAGTAGATCTTTTATACAACCAAAAATGTCACAATTCTTTTGTGGAAGTTGAGGTAGATCTTTTATAAAACAACAAATGCCATAGTTTATTTGTGGAAGTTTAGGTAGATCTTTTATAAAACCACAAATGCCACAATTTCTTTTTGTGGAAGTTTAGTTAGATCATTTATAAAGCCACAAATGCCACAATAATTTTGTTTGTGGCAGTTTAGGTAGATCTTTTATAAAACCACAAATGCCACAACTTTTCTTGGAAGTTTAGCTATATGTTTTATAAAACCACAAATTCCACAATCATTTTGTGGAAGTTTAGGTAGATCTTTTATAAAACCATAAATGCCTCATTTATTTATTTTTTTTTTTTTTTTTTTTTTTTGTGGAAGTCTAGGTAGATCTTTTATAAAACCACAAATGCCACAATTATTTTGTGGAAGTTTAGGTAGG
>NC_090728.1:147099743-147102741 GCF_036898095.1 Palaemon carinicauda
GTCGTGAAATTCTAAAGATGGTTTTTTGTGGTGCAAATTTTGGTGAGGATGTTGGGGTTGCAAATTTTGGACAGGTTTGGTTGTACAAATTTCGGAGAGGGGTTTTGGTCATGCAAATTTTAGAGAGGGTTTTTGGTCGTGCAAATTTTAGAGTGGGTTTGGTCGTGCAAATATTGGAGAGGGGTTTGGTCGTGCAAATATTGGAGAGGGGTTTGGTCGTGCAATTTTTAGAGGGTTTTTGGACGTGCAAATTTTGGAGAGGGTTTTTGGACGTGCAAATTTTTGGAGAGGGTTTTGCTCGTACAAATATTGAAGAGGATTTTGGACGTGCAAATTTTGGAGAGGAATTTGGACGTGCAAATTTTGGAGAGGAATTTGGACGTGTGAATTTTGAAGAGGAATTTGGACGTGTGATTTTGAAGAGGAATTTGGACGTGTGAATTTTGAAGAGGAATTTGGACGTGTGAATTTTGAAGAGGAATTTGGAAGTGCAAATTTTGAAGAGGAATTTGGACGTGCACATTTTGAAGCGGAATTTGGACGTGCACATTTTGAAGCGGAATTTGGACGTGCAAATTTTGAAGCGGAATTTGGACGTGCAAATTTTGAAGCGGAATTTGGACGTGCAAATTTTGAAGCGGAATTTGGACGTGCAAAATTTGAAGAGGAATTTGGAAGTGCAAATTTTGAAGCGGAATTTGGGACGTGCAAATTTGAAAAGGCCTTTGGATGTGCAAATTTTTGAAGAGGATTTTGGACGTGCAAATTTTGAAGAGGATTTTGGACGTGCAAATTTTGAAGAGGAATTTGGACGTGCAAATTTTGAAGAGGATTTTGGTGGTGGAAATTTTGAAGACGGTTTTGTTGGTGGCAATTTTGAAGAGGATTTTGGACGTGGAAATTTTGGAGAGGCTTTTGGTGGTGGAAATTTTGAAGAGGATTTTGGACTTGGAAATTTTGGAGAGGCTTTTGGTGGTGGAAATTTTGGAGAGGGTTTTGGTCGTGGAAATTTTGGAGAGGATTTTGGTGGTGAAAATTTTGGAGAGGGTTTTGGTAGTGGCAATTTTTAAGAGGGTTTTTGGTAGTACAAATTTTGAAGGGGGTTTTGCTGGTGCAAATGTTGTAGAAGATTTTGGTCGTGCAAAATTTTTGAAGAGGATTTTGGTTGTGCAAATTTTGAAGAGGGATTTGGTGGTGCAAATTTTGATGAATTATCAGTGGGAGGTTTTACTACAGAGAGGGTTCATTCACGACCTGTTAATTGATGTACGTGGTAGTGACCGGGTATGTTTTATCCTCAGAACCTGCCACCATGTGAAGAGAAACGACAATATTATTCTGAGAAGAATGATTTGGGGGAGTTTTGCTCTACATTTTTGGCTACATAGTCATGTCTGATATTTTATTTCGTTGTCTATTCGACAAAATATAACCATTACTTTGAAGCCTTTGTCAACGCCAATACCAATGGAACAATACCTCTCTTGAATGTATACTTTGGTTCCATTCCTTGAAGGTACAATCAAGCTCTCCTTCTCTAATGTTCTTCGTTTTATATCCTTTTAATTGGGCATTTGAATTAATTTAGTTTTGGTGTGCTATCTATGAAATTTATAATCTATTTATATTCATTTAATATATTTTGATATTCATTTTCATCTATCATATATCAATCCTTATTCCATCTATTTAGATTTATTCCTTTCTTCAATCATCTGTACTTTTTACTTTACAGTATGAGCCATTCTATTCTCTTTCTCAGCAATCTTGAAAATACGTATAAGCAAATGTATATATATATATATATATATAATGTATATGTATATGTATATATATATATATATATATAATGTATATGTATATGTACTGTATATATATATATATATATATATATGTACATACACACACATACACACACACACACACACATATATATATATATATATATGTGTGTGTATATGTATATGTATATGTATATATATATATATATATACATTGTATTATATATATATATATATATATTATGCAATATATATACACATATATACAGTTTATATACATAACATATATATATATATATATATGTGTGTGTGTGTGTGTGTGTGTTTGTTGTATTGGTTTATATATGTACATATGCAGGTGAATTAGTCTTGAGTGAAAATTTTAATAGTTATTTTCATGGCTGCGTTTTCTTGCCCTGTTTTGCTCAGACTAAGGTCAAGGCTTGGAGGAAAGCTACTTGACTCGCGACTGCAGAAATTTCCATATAATTAGGTAACTGGATAATTTAGCTTCGTTGCTTTTTGCTTCATAATTTGGCCATATTTGCAAAATTCAGACCCGTTTGGTCAGCTTTGGTAATTTAGTTGAACATTAAACATTTATTTTCTGGACTGATTGAGGCAGATATACTGTAGGTGAAGAGCTTGGTTACGTCATCTTTTTACGTAACATTATTGTAAAAACTACTCTTCTAATGCTCATCAATTTTATTTACGAGACTTTTCGTTGTTTTCAATACAACTTGTTTAATCTTAAAAGTTAACATATATAAGCATGAAATAAAAGAGGCATAATATTAACTGCATACAATAGGGACAGTGACGACCCTTAGCAATAAAACATAAAATGAACATATTTCATTTAGAACAAGTCAAACTACAAAAAAAAAGAGAAACAGGACTTTCATTACTGTTTTCCGAAAATGTATTTAACAGCATCAAATATTCTCAACATTATGTTTTCACTGTAGGATTCTATTACCCTAAAATATTCATGTCTATTTGATATATATGATACATTTGGTTCATTGCCACCCCAGTGAGCGAAATTTCATGATTTTAGACCTCTTTTGTATGAAAGATATGTTGATGATACTTTTCTGGTGTTTAGGGATGCAAGTCATGTTCAAAGTTCCTATAGTACTTTAACAATAAGCATAAAAATATTCATTTCACAGTAAAATACGAGCATGAAAATCAACTGAATAAACTTCATT
>NC_090728.1:147105741-147108241 GCF_036898095.1 Palaemon carinicauda
CCAATTGCAACTGTGCGGAAAATCCATCAGTTACACTCGGAAGTAAAACTTAAGAAGTAGGGCAGCAAGATGGAAGAACGAAAGTAAGAACAGAGATAAAGTATGATGACATAAAGCATTTAATAGCTGGTGGGTGAAGGAACGCTGCAATGACTAAAGTAATGCCTACAGTTCACTGGATGAGATACACTGACGGCACTAGCACGCTCCCCCCCCCCCCCTTGGACATTTGTCGAAGGAACAATTCTTTCATAGGAGTATTTCCCTTACTACCGGCCAATGAAAAGAACGGGTTTTAATATATAAGCATACAAGTATGACACCGATGTAGCTCATCATATATAAGGAGTATGAGCAATGACTTCCCTTACTCTTTAATTGATGTACAAAATAATGATAAAATAGATTCTTATCCTTTTAAGTTATGAATGAACTGATGTAACGCAAGTAAGAAATACATAATAGCTTTGTTTAAATTTGAATGCTGAATGCTACGTTGTGTTTGAGTTATGTAAGGGAAGTAGAAAGAGGTGGTTGTTCCTCTTGTCTCTTTATACATGTAAATTAGGACTGAAAATTAAAACTCTGAAATTTTATAACGATTAACAAATTTGAAGTTATAACTACGATGGTAAGTGTATATATTTGAAAATGAGAAATTAAGTGCAATACATAGTCTGCCCTAATTGAATAAATAATATTTTAGAGAAATCATGAGAAGAGTTTAATTAATACAATAAATACAGTAGTTTGAAAAGAATACTAGTAATTTATGAAAAAAAAATATAATGAAAAAGAAAAGCATTTTAGGTCATGTAACTATTATTATTATTATTATTATTATTATTATTATTATTATTATTATTATTATTAATGTTGTTGTTGTTGTTGTTGTTGTTACTTGCTAAGCTACAACCCTAGTTGGAAAAGCAGGATGCTATAAGCCCAGGGGGCCAACAGGGAAAATAGCCCAGTGAGGAAAGGAAAGAAAGGAAAAAAAATATTTTGAAGAACAGTAACAACATTAAAATAAATATTGCCTATATAAACTATAATGACTAACAAAACATGAGGAAGAGAAATTAGATAGAATAGTGTGCCCGAGTGTACCCTCAAGCAAGAGAACTCTAACCCAAGGTAGTGCAAGACCACGATACAGAGGCTATGGCACTACCCCAAGACTAGAGAACAATAGTTTGATTTTGGAGTGTCCCTCTCTCCTAGAAGAGCTGCTTACCATAGCTAAAGATTCTCTTCTACCCTTACCAAGAGGAAAGTATCCACTGAACAATTACAGTGTAGTAGTTAACCCTTGGCTGAAGAAGAATTGTTTGGTAATTTCAGTGTTGTCAGGTGTATGAGGACAGAGAAGAATATGTAAAGAATAGGCCAGACTATTCGTTGTATGTGTAGGCAAGGAGAAAGTGAACCGTAACCAGAGAGAAAGCTCCAATATAGTAATGTCTGGCCAGTCAAAGGACCCCATAATGGTAGTATTTCAACTGGTGGCTGGTGCCCTGGCCAACCTACTAAATAGAAGAGTAAGCTATTAGATGTAATTGTGAAGAGAAGTGTAATTTGATTTATGGTCAATGTTTAATCGTGGTGAATTGGAAGATAAATGGTTCAAAAATAATATGAGATAAATTGTAGGATATAAGGGAGAGACAGAACGGGAAATACAGGAGGAAGAATAAAAAAGCTATGGGGAAGATAAGACAAGATTTAGAACTTTTACTATGAAAAAGTAAGTTCTTTATAGAAAGGAATCTCTTATCCATGGATCGAGTATTTATATGATCAGCATATACCAAAAATGGAGAAGGGAAAATCTTAAAATATTCAAGAAGCGAATGGGTTAGCGGTCTTGGAAGGGTCAGTTGAGGATTTAAAAGGGATATTTCAATAGTTGAATCGAGAGGCACGGTGAGCAGCAAAGAGTTTCCAATATGATCCAATTTTGCTAGGCATTTACCGTATTAAAACGGATATGTTGACGTCAAAAGTTAAGGAGCGATATTACAGTCACCAACCCGTACAAAAATAATAACAAAGTACAGTAAAAAAAAAAATACTGTCGCCTGTATTTTACTGGAATACGGAGAATTTTTTTTTTTTATTAAAATTACAGTTTTTTTTATATGGCTTGGTAAAAAAAAGATTAAAGGAACAACAGTAAAATTATTTCTTTAATAACACAAGTAATCTATTATTTTCAAGATCCTTTCCCAAAGTTTTGGAAAGGTATATATTACGTTATGAAAATTCTTGCAGTATGCCTACAAAAAATTGGAGATTACGTAGATTTACTATGCACTGTATAATATGTTATCGCACAAAAATCTTTTTATAGGTAATAAAAATGTTAATTGTTGGACATTACAAACTTTATTCTAAATTTACAACATTATATATTCTACCATTTGCAACGCAGACGATGCTGTATTTTTATGTGCTTTTTTACTATGCATCATAAACTTTCAGTAAAAAGTTTTTTTTT
>NC_090728.1:147120741-147128047 GCF_036898095.1 Palaemon carinicauda
CTGGAAGACTTCCAGCCCGTGTATGAACGGAGATGTTCAAAATCCATACAATTAAAGAAATTTAGGGATGAGGCAACTTTCCTCGGATCGTGACCTGCGGGTGTACTGTCAGGATCCGCTCTGCGAATAAAATATGTCATTTTCGCTTTGAGTTGATTCAGAGATAAATTTGAGCCTGATGTTTCTCCCCTGAATAGTTGACTACCCTTGAAGTCTGAAGTTCTACGAAGATAGACCTTTAGGCATTCTACTGGACATAGAGATGCATCTTCTTTCAGAGGACAGATTCTCCAGGGACCCCACCTGTTGGTGGGTAACTCATTCTTGGCGAGAAACGTAGGATCCGGAAACAGGTTCAGCTCCCCCCCATCCAGGAACTGAACACGACCTGCCTCTCTCGAGAGAGCTACGATCTCACTAACCCTGGCCCCGGACGCGAGTGCAAATAGGAAAATAACTTTTTGCGTCAAATCCTTTAACGCACATTCTTCATTGCTCAACAAGGAGGGCGAAATGAAGAACTTTGTCTAAAGACCATGAGATGGGCTTTGGAGGCGCTGAAGGTCTGAGCCTAGCGCAGGCTTTCGGAACTTTATTAAAGATCTCGTTACCTAGGTCGATCTGGAAGGCAAATAAAATGGGTCTCATCAAAGCCGATTTACACACTGAAATCGTGTTAGCTGCCAATCCTTGGCCATGGAGATGGATGAAGAAAGATAAGCAGAAATCTGTTGAGATCTCCTGCGGATTCTTTGCCTTTACAAAGGCCACCCATTTTCTCCAAGATGACTCATATTGCCTTCTAGTCGATTTGCACTTTTATTCCTCTAGGAAGTCTATGCTGGCTTTCGAAATCCCGAAGCGCTTTCTCACCGCTAGGGCGAGAAAATCATGAGCTGCAGGGTTTGGGTTTTCTGTAATGAAGCGCAGACAGTCGACTTCTGGACTCGCTGGGTCAGAACTGGATGTGGTAGCGGCACGAACTTCATCTGTAGTTCCAACGCCAAGGGGAACCACATGCTGTTCGCCCACTTGTGGGCCACTATTGCCGCTACCCCCCCCTTGAAGGATCTCAGTTTGTTGAGGACCCTCAACAGAAGGTTGTGAGGAGGGAACAGATAAATCCTGGACCATCTGTTCCAGTCGAGGGACATTGCGTCCACTGCTTCCGCTAAGGGGTCCTCGTACGGGGACAGGTACAGGGGCAACTTCTTGTTGTCTTTCGTCGCAAAGAGGTCTATTTGCAGTTCTGGGACTTGATTCAGAATGAAGGAAAATGATCCTGCGTCTAAGGACCATTCCGACTCTATCGGTGTGAACCTGGATAGAGCGTCCGCTGTCACATTGCGGACTCCTTGAAGGTGAACTGCCGACAGGTATCACTTCTTCTTTTCCGCCAATCGGAAAATGGCTAACATCACTTGCTTGAGAGGTGGTGACCTCGACCCTTGTCGATTCAAGCATCTCACAACCACCTCGCTGTCTGTCACCAATCTTATGTGGATCGAGTGACGCGGGGAGACTTTCTTTAAGGTAAGGAGCACTGCCATAGCTTCTAGAAAGTTTATATGAAAGGTCCTGAATAGCTTGGACCAAGTCCCCTGGACTTTTTTCCGATGAGAGTGACCTCCCCCATCCCTCCTTTGAGGCGTCTGAGTGAATCGTCAACGACGGGGGAGGTGGCTGAAGAAGAACAGACTTCTTTAGATGTCTGGCTTGGGACCAAGGTCTGAGAAGAGTACGTAGCCGAGGCGGCACTGGTCTTCTCAGGTCTCTTCGCGCGTTTGATGCATACCTTCTCCAAACTCCGGTTGCATCCTTTAGCTGTGCTCTTAGCACTGGGTCTGTCACTGAAGCAAACTGGAGAGAGCCTAGTACCCTCTCCTGTTCGCGTCTTGATATCCTTTCGGAATCTAGAAGTCTCTAGACAGAGCCCGCTATCTCCTTCCTTTTCTTCATTGGGATGGAGAAACTGTGTGACAAAAGGTCCCAGTGGATTCCCAGCCACTGGAACTTTTGGGATGGAGAAAGTCGAGACTTTTTCTTGTTGATCTTGAAGCCTAGGTACTCTAGGAACTGGATCACCTGACTGGAAGCTTGCAAGCATTCGGTCTCGGATGCTGCCCACACCAGCCAGTCGTCCAGGTAGGGCTACTACCTGAATTCCCTTTAGGCGTAATTGTTTGAGAGCTGCGCTCGCAAGCTTCGTGAAAATCCTTGGGGCTATGTTTAGCCCGAATGGCATGGCTCTGAAGGCGTACAGTTTTCGTTGTAGCCTGAACCCTAGGTAGGGGGAGAGTCGACGGCTGATTGGAATGTGCCAATAGGCGTCTGACAAGTCTATAGAGACTGAGTATGCCCTCTTGGGCAGTAAGGTCCTTATGTGTTGCAGTGTTAGCATCTTGAATTTGCAATTCACTATGAACTTGTTGAGTGGTGACAAGTCCAGAATGACTCTGAGCTTTTCCGAGTCTTTCTTGGGAACACAAAACAGCCTCCCTTGGAATTTGATGGACTTCACCTTTCGGATCACATTTTTCTCCAACAGTTCTTGAACGTACTCCTCCAAAATGGGGGTGGAGTGTTGGAAAAACCGAAGGCATGGGGGTGGAGTGCTGTACCAGCTCCAACCCAGTCCATTCTTGAGTAGGCTTTGGGCCCAGGGATCGAAGGTCCAGCGATCCCAAAATTTCATCAGTCTCCCTCCTACCGGTATCATTTCACTTGGACTGCCGTCCTGAGGTCTTGCCTCCCTGACCACGACCACCTCTGAATCCCCTTCCCCTTGAGGGGCGCCTAGACGAGCCTCTGGCTGCTCCTCTAGGTTTTGCACGAAAGGAAGAAGACTGTCCTTCGAACGTTGGGGCGAATGTGGTTGACTGACCTGGCACCGCCTGGGGTACCCACTGAAAGGCAGTCGGGGTTTGTGCCACCATCTGGGGCACTGGAGGCAAAGGCAATTGCAGTTGCTGTTGCTGTCTATAAGGCTTGGCTGGCCGAGATGGTAGCCTAGTCTTCATATTCTTCCTCTTTGGTTGAGGACCCTCATCCGGGGAAGATTTTCTTTTGATAGCCAGGCCCCACTTCTGGAGAAGATTTCTATTCTCCACGGCGGCCTTATCAACAACCTCTTTGACCACATCGGTAGGGAAAAGGTCTTTTCCCCAAATGTTGGAGGAGATTAACTTCCTTGGCTCGTGTCTCACCGAAGCCCCGGTGAACACGAACTCCCTGCAAGCTCTCCTTGCCTTGACGAAGTTATAAAGGTCCTTCGTCACTGTGGCTAAGTGAGACTTAGCCACTACCATGAACATTTCATGGACCTTGGGGTCACTTGCCATCGTCTCGAGAGTAGTCTGATGAGACATTGAGGCAGCCAGTCTTTCTTTTGTCTCGAACTCTCTTCGTAAAAGAGATTCGGACAGCTTGGGGAGGTCCTCGCCGAATTGCCGTCCGGCAATATCAGCCTCCAACTTTCCCACTGAGAATGTTAGATGGACATCCTTCCAGTCTTTGTGGTCCATAGGTAGAGCCAGCGACAAGGGTTTACACTCCTCCAGGGAGGGGCAAGGCTTGCCGGCCTCGACTGCCTTTAGGACAGCCGCAAACCCTTTCTGTAAAAAGGGGAAGGCTCTATCAGGAGAGGACACAAACGAAGGGAGCTTCTTGCTCAATGCAGCTACCTTCGAATTCGAGAAGCCCCTCTCTTTCATCGAGGATGAAAGTAGGGCTTGAGCCTTAGCGTGGTCCATAACAATGACCTCCTTCGGCTCTGTCTCCTCCCTTGAAGCTGGTTCTTTTCTCAGCCGGACATAGCAGTCCGGATATGATGCCTTGCTGGGCCAGAATTCTACCTCCTCTAGGGGAACTGAACCCAGCTTATCCGAAATGACGATCTTTCCAGTCGTCATCGGCATGTGCTCAGCATACCTCCATGGGTTAGCATCTGAGCATATGGGAAGGTCTTTCACATTGAGCCTTTTCCGGGGCCCATGTGATTCTGCCAGGGACTGCATACGCAGTTCCATTGCAGCCGCCTTCTCCTGATTCTCCTTCTGCATTTGTTGGATCATTCCAACAATCGAAGAGAGGGCCTGTCCCAGTTCTACTGGGAGGCCAGCCGATGTTGAGGGGATAGGCTCCGGCATCTGAACCGGAGTAGCCGACACCTCGTCGACCTCATCCTCTACGACATCCGGGGTTTGAACTTGATCCTGACCTTCTGCCAGGAGGTCTTCTTCCAAACGATCGTCCAGGTCAGACATCCTGTCACACAACTGGATGTCTTGCATCGCATCTGCGACTTCCTCGTCCACCTGGACTTGATCTTGAAGGATCTCCTCTTGAGGCTGGGGAATCACTGCCTCAGCTGATGCCTGGGGAAAAAGATACGCCCTCATCTTCTCACTTGGAAGATAAGGGCCAGAGGTGTTCTTCTTGAAGCCCCTTACCCAAGTACGAAGCTTTTCCCTAGCTATATCCCTTGATTCCGCCGTTCTAGGGGAATCAAAAGCCTCAGTAATCAGGTTAGTGCATACAGTACATACCTGAGGGTCCCAATACTGGAGATCATCCTTGGAGACAGCGCATGCTGCGTGTCTCCTACAACACTCATGTCCGCAGAGGTTCTTGCTGCGGACATTGCAGAAAACATTTCCGCACTTCGGAGGGTCCTCCTGTAAAGAGAAGAAATTTCCATGAGTATCAAGTGAACTATGTATCACTGGATATGCATAGTATAGCATAACAATTCATAAATGAAAGACACACACTTGTGTTTCCCTCACAACCCATTGCTGCAGCCTTCCGGATAATAAAATCAAAAATGGTTTATCTCTACTAGAGTAACCAATGCAAGGTTTCCAGAGGAAACAGGTGGAGCTCACACCTAGGCAATGATTTTAAAAATCCTGGATAATAGACGGGGAAGAACTCTGCTTCCTGTCTGAGGGCAACAGCAAAGGGCTGTGTAAGAAAACACAATAGTATTAGAAGATACAGTGCTGTACCTAAACTTTTACTATAGTTTTCTTCTTACTGTATATGCTATACAGAAGAATACTAGTACAGTATAGGAGGATGTGTGCCGGCCTGCCTTTGCCGGCCGGCACACACCACAATTAGCTTTAAAGTATACTACTTAACAGCTATAGGGCGGCAGCCCTCTGGTTCAAATGCCTGTGCCGGCGGCAGCAGCTGCCGGCCAGCAACAGCCAGTGTTGGCCGGCAATGATTGCCGGCCAGCAACTACACAAGGTAGTACCCAGCTGCCGGCCACACTCTTGGTGACCGGCAGACAAGGACTGACATAAGCCGGCCGGCAAAGGTACAAGACCGATGCCAGCCGGCAGCAAAAGAACCAGAAGACTACCCCTGCCCGGCTGCCGGCCTCATAGGCCGGCTGCCGGGACAGGTACAGCACTAGAAGAAAATAGAATGGATGCCGGGATAAGAGTGTACACAACCCCCCAAGCCCGGCAACCGAAAGAGTGCATATAAGGAAGGGGAGAAACTTAATTCAGGCTTCCTTGACCAATGCCGTCCGGCTCTGCCGGCAGGCATGGATGAGGGACCAAGAGAGGTCAGGGCAGCACTCGAAAACATAAGACCCTTGCCGTCCAGCGTCTCTGCCGGCCGGCAATGGGCTTAGTCAATCCATATCCCAACCTATACTAGGTCCAGAAGTAGAATGACATATGGTACAGTAATACCCCTGCCGGCCAGCTCTGCCGGCCGGCAAGGTACAGTACAGTAATGGCTAGGCCATTACGGAGATAGAGGGGGAAGGGACAAGAGGGTCCTGCCAACCTTGCTTTAGTGACAGATCACCCGCAGCCAAGAACTCTGTCTTAGCCTAAGGGAGATCTAAGGGAAAGGGCCAGCGCAGTAGTATAATACCTGCCAGCTTCCAGAGCACCAAAGCAAGGAAGGCGTTGCAACTCCCAAGGGAAGATTTATCCTCCCCGAGAACAGCAACAGGACTTAGTCTGGTCGATCACACAAGAAGGAATCATAACTACAGAAACCTTCGACAGTGACCTAAGGGAGCTCAGCTCCCTTTGTAAGTGTTAGGTCAGCGAGGGAGACTCTGCCCCAAGCCAAACAACACGGACTCAGACTAAAAAACTCTGTTGTTCTGTCCCTCTTTGAACCAGACTCAGCAGGAACAGGAAGGTACAGTAACACCCTAGTATAGTTTTATCGAAAATAAATTCGGAAAAAACCACTTAGGGATAAGCCCAAGGCTTAAACAGAGGGAAAGGGATTGCATACCTTCTCCGAAGAAAAGAAAGCAACCGGGGAGTATGATAAAGTATACTAAGGCTCCATAAGCAATTAGCCTAGGCACCAAGAGAATCGATTACCTAATTCACCGAAACTCTCACGTATACTATCTTGGAAATATTCCACACAGTCTAAAATGTATAAAATATAGCCTAAAGCTTCAATAAAATTTTAATTACACTCGGAAAAACCATAATCATGCATTAAGTACTAGGACCAAACGACTAGGCTACATGGCCTAGCGTAGGCCAGAATGGCGAATACTTCGCCAAATAATACTAAGCACGAAAGGAAATCCTATGTAAAGCTAAATAGCTAAATTTTATTAAGCAAAAACAACCAGGAATGTCACTCTGACTAACTAATTTATACCTAGCGAGTGACAGTGTCCAGGACACCTCTGGTAGGCTACGGCTCTTGTATCAAAGATTAATCCTATTAATCACTCAAAATTTTACCAAGAGCCTACATTTATACATAACAGACACTATACTCAACTTATCCGAGGTCAACGAAGACGAAGAAGCCATGAAAAGCTGAATAAATCCAAGATTTGCGAGAAAAACAGGAAAAAACACCGAGTTGTTAAGCTACGCAAAAAGGAATACAGATGGCGCCAGGATTGGCGCCAGGCACGCATACGAATCGGGGGATAGGGAAGCCTTGGGAGCGGCTCCCCTTTTTTCTTTCCCGAATTCGTATCTCGTCAATCTCCCTCCTACGAGACGAATCTCTGTTCAGGTAGTAGATTGCCATGTGACGTGTCTAGAATACGTCCTCTGATATGTCGCGATATCCCTTTCACGAGGGATACTCGCTCCAGGAGTTAGAATTCTGGTACCTTAAGGTAAATTCTCTGGGAATATCGCCGTAGTTGTAATATACCCTAGGAAGCTACCCTATAGGAACTTCCATCAGGACGACATGGCTTGAGCCCAAAAATATATATATATATATATATATATATATATATATATATATATATATATATATATATATATATATATATATATATATATAT
>NC_090728.1:147131047-147133547 GCF_036898095.1 Palaemon carinicauda
TAATGAAGTTTATTAAGTTGATTTTCATGCTTGTATTTTACTGTGAAATTAATACTTCCATGCTTATTGTTAAAGTCCTATAGGAACTTCGAAACATGGCTTGCATCTCTTAAACACCAGGAAGGAATCATCAACATATTTTATATAAAAAAAGGTCTAAAATCAAGACATTTAGCTCACTGAGACCTCTACGAACCAAATATATTATATATATCCAATAGACATATAAATATTTTAAGTTAATAGCATCCTATAGAGAAAACATCCTGTTGAGATCATTTGAGGCTGTTAAAATACGTTTTCGGAAAACGGTGATGAAGTTCAGTTTCTCTTTTTTTAGTTAGAGTTTTTCTTAATTTAATATGTTGATTTTATGTCATTGTCCCTATGATATGCAGTTAGTATTATGCCTCTTATTTTATACTTATATATGTTAACTTTTAAGATTAAAAAAGCTGCATTGGACACAACGAAAAGTCTCTTAAATAAAATTGATCAGCATTAGAAAAGTAGTTTTTACAATAATGTTATGTAGAAAGATGATGTAACTAAGCTCTGCACCTACAGTATATCTGCCTCAATCAGCTCAGAAAACAAATGTTTAATGTGCAACCAAATTACCAAAGCTGACCCAACGGGACTGAATTTTGCATTTCTGGCCAGATTCAGAAGCAAAAAGCAACGAAGCTAAATTATCCAGTTAGCTAATTATATGGAAATTACCCCAGTGGTGAGTCAAATTGCTTTTCTCCAAGCCTTGACCTTTAGTCTGAGCAAAACAGGGCGAGGAAAACGCAGCCATGAAAATAAATATTAAAGATTTCACTCAGGACTATATTTCACATGCATATGTGCTTATATAAACCAATACAAATACACAAATATATATATATATATATATATATATCTTATATTTATATTATATATATATATATATATATATATATTTATTGTGTGTGTGTGTGTGTGTGTGTGTGTGGAGAGAAGCTGGTACACAAAGTAAGATTATGATAAGTAAAATGTCACTTTTTCTAAATAGAAAAAGTATTTATTAGATAGTATTACCAGTATTAATTTATGCATCAGAAACTAGTCGCCTTACTAAAGCCATAGGACATAAGCTAGTTACACTTTAAAGAGCCATAGAAAGAATAATGATCGGAATACAACTAAGAGTCTGAAAATCAGAACAAATGGATATAAGGGCAAACTAAAGTAGAGGATATTCTAACAAGTAAGAAAAAGTGGCAGTTCGCTTTTCATAATCTCATTTTGTATACCCAAAGCTCTCTATCTCATGATTATCCTTTTAATTTCTGTTTCGTGTCCTGGGGAAATATTTACTGTCTGCCCTATGTAAGTATATTCATTGACAATCTCTAGAGGTTCGTCTATAATCCTTATTTGTTGTATCTCTACATTTTCATTGAACATTATCTTAGTTTTAATCGTATTAATTTTTAGTCCTACATTTATGCTTTCTCTATTCAAATCTTCTATCATCTTTTGCAATTCATCCAGTGATTCAATAAATAGAGCTATGAAATCACCAAATCTTATGTTGTTAAGGTATTCCGTATTAATATTAAGGTATTCTACATTAATATTAATTCTTACGTTTTCCGAATCTAAATTCTTAAAAACATCTAGACAAGCTGTGAATAATTTAGAACAGACAGGGTCACCCTATTTAACTCCTTTCTCAGTCTGGATGTTTTTACTATCTTTATATAGTTTTAGTTTTGTTGTACTTCTTGTATATATATCTTCAAGTGTTCTAACAAGATTCTTCTATTTCATATATATATATATATATATATATATACATATATATATGTATATATATATATATATACACATATATATATATATATATATATATGTATATATATATATATATATATATAAATATGTATATTCATACATACATACATATATATATATTATATATATATATATATATATATATCCGTTTATACGTATTTCCAAGATTGCTATGAAAGAGAACAGAATGGCTCATACTGTAAAGTAAAAAGAACAGATGATTAAAGAAAGAAACAAATCTAAATAGATGGAATAAGGATGGATAATTGATAGATGAAAATAAATATCAAAATATAATAAATGAATATAAATATATTATAAATTTCAGAGATAGCACACCAAAACTAAATTAATTCAAATGGACAATTAAAAGGATATAAAACGAAGAACATTAGAGAAAGAGAGCTTGATTGTACCTTCAAGGAATGGAACCAATGTATACATTTAAGAGAGGTATTTTTCCATTGATATGGCGTTGTCAAAGGCTGTAAAGTATCGGTTATAATTTGTTGGATAAACAACGAAATAAAATATCAGATATGACTAGGTAGCCAAAAATGCAGAGCAAATCTCCCCCAAATTATTTTTCTCAGAATAATATTGTCGTTTCTCTTCACATGGTGGTAGGTTCCGAGGATAAAACATACCGGTCACTACCACGTACATCAATTAACTG
>NC_090728.1:147143547-147159950 GCF_036898095.1 Palaemon carinicauda
CATATATATATATATATATATATATATATATATATATATATATATATATATATATATATATATATGTATATATATTACATATATTATATTTCACAGACTTCCCCACACGGGCGGAATAAGAGACCAGAAAAAATTCCCCCTCCATGCATTACCTGAAGCGCATCACTATTTGTATGAAGGAAGATTGCAATACAAATATTTCTTTTCAATTTCGTGTCCCCTCGACCGTGATAAAGAAAATGGGCATCGAGGAACAGCTGTATGTTGAACAGAAGGGAACTCGATGCTTTAATGGCCTCTGCTAAGAGGATACCATGAACAATGTTTACCCATTACTGAGGATATTTGAAGAATGGAAAGGGAAAGGTTTTAGTCTTTCTATTTCTTCTTGTTCCGATTCCCCGCTTGAGATTTTATCAGATATTTCTAAATGTTTCGCAATGCTTTCTTTAAAAGTAAAAAAGTATTTTCAGTTTCCACACTTATGCTTTCTTTACAGTCCTCAGAAATTTCGTAAATAGATTTGTGACCCTTCTTTTTATATAGTAGAAGTTCCTCAACTTTCATAAATAAAATGATGGTACATTTTTGTATAATATACCATCCTCAACTTCTTTAAATAGAAATGTGGCAATTGATTTGATAGAGATCTTCCTCACATTCCGCAAAAAGAATTGTGGACGTTGTTTTGATATAGACCTTTCTCAACGTCCATGAATAGATTTGTGGCACTCATCTTTAAATAATAGACCTTCCACAATTTCCACAAATAAAGCTTTATCGTAATAAATTTTATATAATAGACCTTTCTCAACTTTCATAAATAGAATTGTGGCACTTTTAGTTTTATAAAAGATCTACTTAAACTTTCACCCCAAAAATTGTGCCATTTTTGGTTTTATAAAAGATCTACCTCAACTTCCACAAAAATATTGTGGCATTTGTGGTTTTATAAAAAATCCACCTAAAACACAACCCCTAAAAATTGTTACATTTGTGGTTTTATAAAATATCTACCTAAACTTCCACAAAAAAAAAAAAAAAAAAAATGGGGTACTTGTTTCGATATATTAGATTTTCCACAACTTCCATAAATAGAATTGTGGCGATTGTTTTAATATCATAGACCTTTTACTTTCATAAATAGAATCTTGGCACTTGTTTTGATATAATAGCTAATCAAGTTTCATAAATATTGTGGCACTTATTTTGATAAACTAGACCTTCCAGAAACTTCTATAAATGGGGCTGTGGAACTTTTGGTATAATAACACTAATTATAATTTGAGTGAAATCAAAAAGTTTATATTTTATTTGAATATAGTTTCTCAATAGAACCAATTATTTTGAAGTATGAAGCCAACCTCAGTTGAATGCATTTGAAATAATGCTTCAACTTGAACAAAATAATACAATAATGTGACCAAAGGATACTTCATCTGATTCGTTTCATTCTCAAATAAAATTTTCATCGGAGACGATCTTCCTGTCAAAGTTTCAAAAGTAATATCAGGGTTTTCCGAATTTCGACCCCCATCAAACCATTCTGACGCCATCAGTCCAATGCGAGAGCAATACACTATTTTTACAAGTGGCAAATTTCTTCAATAAAAATTTTGAATGATGAAGATTATCCGTCTGGCTCTCGAAATTTATCGTCGTCGTTTTGGGTTTGCTTTGGAGGTAGAAACTCTTATAAGTTTAAAAAAAAAAAAAAAAAAAAAAAAAAGTATAAGATGAAGTCAGGCTGATAAAGTTCGTGAAAATAAGAACACTAGGTTGCCCCCCCCCCCAATCTCTCTCTCTCTCTCTCTCTCTCTCTCTCTCTCTCTCTCTCTCTCTCTCTCTCTCTCTGAAAGACTACTGCCCTCTAGAGACCGTAATACAGCAAGGCTAATTATTATTATTATTATTACTATCCAAGCTACAACCCTAATTGGAAAAGCAAGATGCTATAAGCCCAGGGGCTCCAATAGGGAAAAATAGCCCAGTGAGGAAAGGAAATAAGGAAATAAATAACTGAAGAGAACAAATTAACAATAAATCATTCTAAAAAAAGTAATGTCAAAAGAGATATATCATATATAATCTATTAACAACGTCAACAACAAAAATGCCATATATAAACTATAAAAAGACTCATGTCCGTCTGGTCAACAAAAAAGCATTTGCTCCAACTTTGAACTTTTGAAGTTCTACTGATTCAACAACCCGATTAGGAAGATCATTCCACAACTTGGTAACAGCTGGAATAAAACTTCTAGAGTACTGCGTAGTATTGAGTCCTATGATGGAGAAGGCCTGGCTATTAGAATTAACTGCGTGCCTAGTATTACGAACAGGATAGAATTGTCCAGGGAGATCTGAATGTAAAGGATGGTCAGAGTTATGAAAAATCTTATGCAACATGCATAATGAACTAATTGATCGACGGTGCCAGAGATTAATATCTAGATCAGGAATAAGAAATTTAATAGACCGTAAGTTTCTGTCCAACAAATTAAGATGAGAATCAGCAGCTGAAGACCAGACAGGAGAACAATACTCAAAACAAGGTAGAATAAAAGAATTAAAACACTTCTTCAGAATAGATTGATCACCGAATATCTTAAAAGACTTTCTCAATAAGCCAATTTTTTGTGCAATTGAAGAAGACACAGACCTTATATGTTTCTCAAAAGTAAATTTGCTGTCAAGAATCACGCCTAAAATTTTGAAAGAGTCATACAAATTTAAAGAAACATTATCAATACTGAGATCCGGATGTTGAGGAGCCACCGTCCTTGACCTACTTACAATCATACTTTGAGTTTTGTTAGGATTCAACTTCATACCCCATAATTTACACCATGCACTAATTTTAGCTAAATCTCTATTAAGGGATTCACCAACCCCAGATCTACATTCAGGGGATGGAATTGATGCAAAGAGAGTAGCATCATCTGCATATGCAACAAGCTTATTTTCTAGGCCAAACCACATGTCATGTGTATATAGTATGAAAAGTAATGGGCCAAGAACACTACCCTGTGGAACACCGGATATCACACTCCTATACTCACTATGGTGCCCATCAACAACAACTCTTTGAGATCTACTACTTAAAAAATCAATAATAATGCTAAGAAACGACCCACCCACTCCCAACTGTTTCAGTTTGAAAACAAGGGCCTCATGATTAACACGGTCAAAGGCAGCACTAAAATCAAGGCCAATCATACGAACTTCCCGACCACAATCAAGGGATTTCTGTACAGCATTGGAGATTGTAAGAAGGGCATCACATGCTCCAAGGCCTTTCCGAAAACCAAATTGCAAACTAGGGAATAGATGATTACCTTCAGCAAACCTATTAAGACGTTTTGCCAGAAGACGTTCAAAAACTTTAGATAATATGGGAGTTATGGAAATTGGGCGGTAATCAGTGGGACTTGAGCTACCACAAACACATTTACATAGAGGAGTAACATTACCAATTCTCCAACAAGTGCTAAAAGCTCCTCTTCTTGCTAACTTGCGTAAAATAACAGATAACTTTGGAGCTAGGAAATCTGCTGTCTTTATAAAAAACAAAGGAAAAATACCATTAGGGTCTACACCTCCATAAGCATCAAGGTCCATCAACAGAGCTTTAATCTCACGAGATCGAAAAGCTAAACTAGTTAGTTTAGCCTCAGGAAAACAGGAATGAGGAAGTTCAAGTTTTTCATTACTCTGTTTACTGTCAAAAACATCAGCCAAAATTCTAATATATATTTCACTCCAACTCAAAATCTTGAATCCAGTAACTTTCTATTATAAAATCTGGACATTTAAATAACTGATCACAATCAAAGTAATGCGTCGACTAGACCTAGAGACCTAAGATGTTACCGTTATACATCTTTTCAACTAACTATAAAACGGATTTTGAGCGAAGCGAAAAATGTATTTTTGGGTGAGATAGCCATGGCGTCCTGATGGAAGGTTCCTTTTTGGTAGCTTCCTTGGGTATAAAACTACTAAGATATTCCCAGAGAATTTAACCACAGGTTATCACAGAATTCTAACTTCTGGAGCGAGTATCCCAAAGGTTTCCCTTTAAGACATCGTATATCAACAGGGGACGCATGTCTGAACGCGCCACATAGCTATCTACACCCCGAACAGAGTTAATGCTTCGGTGTGTAAGGGTTGAGAATAGCTGGGAGCCGTTCCATAGCTAATCTCATTCGTGGCTACTACTGATACTCGAGACGTAAACAAACGGGCGCCATTGCTCAAATGACGTCACGCCCGTCTTCATCCTGAAGCCAGTTGCTTGCCCATCACCATGATACAGTAGAACAGGGTGGGATCTAAAACTGGACGAAGTAGCAGGGAGGGTCCATCAGGACGCCATGGCTATCTCACCCAAAAATAGATTTTTCGCTTCGCTCAAAATCCGTTTTTTGGGCTCAAGCCATGGCGTCCTGATGGAAGAATACCAGAGAATCAATGTATCGTGGTAGATTTTCCCCTAATAGTAAGTGCCAAGGCATTGACAAAACAGCATAGTAATCTTTGATAAAGAACCATAGGGAAGAAGCATCCTGCCCCCCTTGGCAGTGAAGTTCCCATGGGCCATGCCGACGTCAAAGTGGTATTGAAGGGCTATTCATCCTGATAGAAGAACTTGAAGAACTTGGAGATGAAGCCGAATGTTTGGTATTTGTATAGGAACATTCTGAAAATTAGACCAGTGGTGGTTGGGCACTGTGTATTGAGAATGATGGTTCATCTCCCGGGTATTAAAAGTAAGTATTCGTGTTGGAACCTTACATAATCAGAGTGAATATAAATTAAGAGTTAGCATCTTAATTTCTTCATAACCATAAGGAAAAGGGGGAATAATAAAACTATGACAGGCATGTATTTCATAGTAAGTAGGAGCTGATTGAGACGCACAGGTAATAAAATAGAAGTTTTATTTCACAAATGCAGAAATTAAATAATTTACAGCAGAAAGTAAAATTCTTTTACAGTAATTATAATGTACATAGTAATAAAGACTTGCTCTTGAATCTGAAAAGGAATTTCAAGTTTATTAGTAGGCACTCGTTCTCGAGGAACGCAAGTCTTTGATAAAACACATCATGCTCAGGGCATGCGGCACTTGTGTGGCAACTATGACATTTCACCTGGGATAAGAACAGTTATAAAAGCACTAAGTGTTTTCGACATCACTATGAATCGCGCGAGGGTCAACATAGGCACCCGAAGAGTTAGAGTCCCAAGTAACTCACTGTTCTACGCAGAGTTAGGTGCAGGTTTCATAACACTACCTGCGGCTACCACAAAATGTTTGACTTCGTGCACTTGTTTCGCATAATGTTTAAAGAAAACTCGCGAGGACTTCCAACCCGTGAAGTTTTTAAGGCTTTCAAAGTCCATACTCTGAAAGAAATTCAGAGATGATGCCACTTTTCTAGGATCATGACCAGCGGGTGTACTGTTAGGATCCGCTCTGCGAATGAAGTAGGTGATTTTCGCTCTTAATTGTTTCAGTGACAGGTCGCTGCCCGATGTTTCTCCTTTGAAGAGTTGGCCTCCACCAAAGTTTGAAGTTCTGCGAAGATAGACCTTGAGGCTCTCTACTGGACATAGAGAGGCATCCTCCTTCAGGGGGCATATTCTCCAAGGGCCCCATCTTTTGGTGGGTAATTCATTTTTGGCGAGAAACGTCGGATCAGGGGAGAGGGTAACTTCTCCTGTATCGGTAAACAGGATGTGTCCATCTTCTCTTGCCACTATTTCGCTGACTCGAGCTCCTGAAGCGAGAGCAAAGAGAAATATAACTTTCTGAGTCAGATCCTTGAGAGGGCATGAATCATTGTCCAAGTTGGAGGCGAAATGGAGCACCTTGTCTAGTGACCAGGAGATCGGTTTCGGTGGGGGTGCTGGGCGTAGGCGAGCACATGCTTTCGGTAGTTTGTTGAAGATGTCGCTGGACAGATCAATTTGGAAAGCATATAGAATTGGTCTGGTCAAGGCCGATTTGCAGGTTGATATCGTATTGGCTGCTAATCCCTGTCCATGAAGGTGAATAAAGAAGGACATGCAGAAATCAATCGTGATTTCTTTAGGATTTTTTGTCTTGACGAAGGAGACCCATTTCCTCCAGGATGATTCATATTGCCGTCTTGTGGATTCGGTCTTGTATTCCTCTAGGAAGTCCAGACTTTTCTTCGAGATCTCAAACCTCTTCTTTGCGGCTAGGGAGAGAAAATCATGAGATGAAGGTCCTTGATTTTCGATGATGAAGCGAAGACAGTCGACTTCTGTACTTGTTGAGAGAGAACTGGGCCCGGGAGAGGGATCAGCTTGGGCTGCAGCTCCAGGACCAGGGGGTACCAGTTGCTCCGAGGCCACTTGGGAGCCACTAGGGCCGCTGTCCCTTTGAAGGTTCTCAGTTTGGAGAGGACTTTCAACAGAAGGTTGGTGGGGGGGAACAGGTAGATCTTGGACCATCTGTTCCAATCCAGTGACATGGCATCCACTGCTTCTGCTTTGGGGTCCTCGTACGGGGCCACATACCGAGGAAGTTGATTGTTGTCGCTCGTTGCAAAGAGATCTATCTGAAGTTCTGGGACTTGGTGAGAGATGAAGGAGAACGATCTTGCGTCTAGAGACCATTCCGACTCTATCGGGTTTGTCCGAGATAGAGCATCCGCTGTCACGTTGCGGAATCCTTGTAGGTGAACTGCAGACAGGTGCCACTTCTTTTTTTCTGCCAGACGGAAGATTGGGAGAAGCACCTGATTTATCTGGGGCGATCTTGAGCCTTGGCGATTGAGACAACGAACTACCACCGAGTTGTCTAAGGTTAGACGGATGTGGATCGAGGGCGGCGGGGATAACTTCTTCAGGGTTAGAAGGACCGCCATGGCCTCCAAGATGTTTATGTGGAACGTCTTGAACAGGGGAGACCAGGTGCCTTGAGCCTGTTTTTGGTGGGAGTGACCTCCCCAACCCTCCAGCGAAGCGTCCGTGTGGATGTTGAGTGATGGAGGAGGGTGTTGGAGAGGAATGGACCTTTTCAGGGCCTTTGCTTCTGACCACGGCTTTAGGAGAAGTCGCAGTCTGTTTGGAAGCCGTCTCTTGAGGTCTCTTCGAGCGATGGATGCCGAACGTCTCCAGACTCCCGCGGCATCCTTTAGCTGTGCGCGAAGCACTGGGTTTGTCACTGAGGCGAACTGTAGAGAGCCTAGAACTCGTTCCTGCTGGCGTCTTGAAATGCGTTTGGATTTCAGCAGTCGCTTGACAGACCCTGCTATTTCCTTCCTTTTCTTCTGGGGGATGGAAAGGCGGTGTGACTGAAGGTTCCATTGGATTCCCAACCACTGGAACTTCTGAGCTGGAGAGAGGCGAGATTTTTTCTCGTTGATCTTGAATCCCAGGTGTTCTAGGTACTGGGTGACTTTGTTGCAAGATTTTACACAATCTTCGGGCGATGGAGCCCAGACTAGCCAGTCGTCGAGGTAGGCCATCACCTGGACGTTTCGTAGGCGGAGCTGTTGTACTATGGCATCCGCCAGCTTTGTGAAGATCCGAGGGGCCACGTTGAGGCCGAAGGGCATGGCCCGGAAGGCGTAGCTTTTCCTTTGGAGTCGAAATCCTAGGTAGGAGGAAGCGTGATGGTTCATTGGAACGTGCCAGTAGGCATCCGCCAGGTCTATGGAGACCGTGTAGGAACCTCGAGGCAGAAGGGTCCTTATCTGTTGAAGAGTCAGCATCTTGAACTTGTCGTTCGCTATGAACTTGTTGAGGGGGGATAAGTCCAGAATGACTCTGAGTTTGTCTGAGTCTTTCTTGGGGACACAAAACAGTCTCCCTTGGAACCTGGTGGACTTTACCTTCCTTATCACCTTCTTGTTCAAGAGATCTAGGACATATTCTTCCAGAAGAGGGGTTGATTGTTGGAAGAATTGCTGGAAGATTGGGGGTGGTTGAGTCCAACTCCAGCCTAGACCCTTCTTGACGATGCTGTGTGCCCAGGGATCGAAGGTCCAACGATCCTGGAATTGGCGGAGTCTTCCTCCCACCGGAAGCACTTCATTGCTTCTGGTGTCCCGAGGGCTTGCTGCCTCGGCCGCTAGCTCCCTTTCCTCCTCTGCCTCTGGAGGGACGGCGAGAAGCGTCTTTGCTTGCACCTCTGTATGAGCCTCTACCTTTGGGACGAAAGGTAGTTGACTGTTGCTCGAAAGCAGGGGTGAAGACCGGTGACTGTGACAACACCGGTTGGGGGACCAATTGAAAGGTCTGTTGTGGCTGGGCAACCACTTGGGAGGTAGCGGGTCCCGGAAACTGACGTCTTTGTTGACGTTGCTGGGGTTTCTGTTTTTGGGATTTCCTCTTAGGTTGAGGTCCGTCGTCCTGAGAGGGTTTCCTTTTCCTGGACATGCCCCACTTGTGGAGAAGGTTCCTATTCTCCGTGGCGGCTCTGTCGGTGATTTCCTTCACGAGGTCAGAAGGAAAGAGGTGTTTACCCCAGATGTTGGAGGAAATCAGCCTCCGGGGTTCGTGTTTCACGGTGGCACCTGCAAACACGAATTCACGACAGGCTCTCCGAGCCTTTATGAAGTGGTACAAGTCCTTCATCACGGTCATCATGTGGGATTTGGAGAGTACCATGTAGTGGTCTGGTACTCTGGTGTCACAGGCTATAATTTCAAGTTGGACTTGATGAGATAAGGATGCTGCGAGCCTCTCCTTCGTATCTTGTTCCCGACGAAGGAGGTGATCGTTGAGCTTAGGGAGGTCTTCATTAAACTGACGTCCGGCGACGTCAGGATCTAGCTTTCCCACGACGAAAGTATGCTGGACATCCTTCCAGTGTCGAGCGTCAGGGGGAGTTACTATGGAGAAGGGTCTGCACTCCTCCAGTGCAGGGCAGGCTTTCCCCTCTTCCGCAGCTTTAAGGCACGCAGTTAAGGCCTTTTCCAGGAATGGAAGAACCGCACTTTCAGGTGCGACATAAGTAGGGTGCTTCTTGCTCAGGGCCGGAAGCTTAGAGCAGGTAAAGCCCCTACTCTTGAATGCGGTGGCTAGCATAGCCTGGGCCTTTGCGAGATCGAACACTATCTCTTCCTTCGGTTCGGTCTCTTCCTTCGAGGCAGGTTCAGAACGCAGACGGACGTAACAGTCCGGGTAGGCCTCAAAGTTTGGGAAGAACTCCACGTCTTCCAAGGGGACCGTGCCGATCTTATCGCTGACGAAGATCCTGCCGGTCGCGATAACCATATGCTCAGCATACCTCCACGGGTTGGCATGTGAGCAAGCGGGGAGATCCTTAACCGAAATCTTCTTCGGTTCTCTGGATCCCATCATGGACCTGATGAACTCCTGATTCTCCTTCAACCTGTCGTCCATGATGGCTCTAATCAGTCGGATCATTTCTTGAGTGGAAGAAGAGGGATCCGGGGTCGAGGAGGTAGACGGAATAGACACTTCCGTCGGTGTAGGAGTAGGAGCGGGGATGGAAGGAGGAGCGACCTCTTGCTCCGACTCGGCGTATTCCACCTTGTCTTCGTCATCTTCGGCTCCTTGAGCCATAAGCGTCTTCTCCGTGTCTTCCGAGACATCCGACATCTGTTCGTCATCTTCGGAATCCAGGCGGCACTCGTGCATGGACTGAGCCATGACAACATCAGGTTCCACTGTAATTTGGACAGTGGGAATCACGTCTTTGGGTACCACTGAATCAGGGGAGGCCTTAGGGAACAGAAGTGACCTCAATTCTTCGGTGGCCAGGTAAGGTCCGGTGGCATTTTTCTGGAAGCCACGCACCCACTTGCGTAGCTTTTCACGAGAAATGTCTCTGACCTCCGCTGAGGGAGGGTTATGGAAGGCGTCAACTAGGTGAGCCTGGCAGACCGTACAGTTCAGTGGATTCCAGAACTTCAGATCTCCTTTCTTGTCGGCACAAGGGGCGTGAGTCCTGAAAGCCGTATGCCCGTAAAACTGCGGGCGTTTCACAGCGCAGAAGGCGAAGTCACACTTCATCTGCTCCTCCTGTGGAAGAAAGAGAAAATGAGTATGGGGGAGTCATAAGAATGGCTCTTAAACTAAATTAATATTAATTATTAATTTTAACTTAATGAAGGGTGTGATGCATAGAGATTGAAATAGTAAAGGAGAACATACTCCATGCATCTCGCCCGGCTGGTTACCGTAAGCTTTGTCCTTGGATAATCCGAGAGACCGAAGGCACCGGATAGTATTCCTTAGAGTTCCATAGGGCAATGGAATTCCGTGGAAAAACCAAGGGTAAGATTGGGACCGAGATCATTCGGTCCCAAGCTAGGGGCTAGAGGGCCTCCTTTTAAGGTAACTGCTTCCGGCAACCAGCCGCGCTAAGATGCACGCAGCATGCTGGAATTTAGAAGAATGCAAAGAGACAGCATGATCACTAACAGAACAGTACCAAGGTATTGATCTTAAGAGTGGAAACAGCCTATCTGTTTGCGGTATAGGGCTATCAATATCATATGATAGCTAGAAGAAGGGGGTGCAAGTATTCTTGACGCCTCCGGGGGTTTCCGGCAAGCCGCCGGCATGCCGGAGGTCGCTCCGGCAGAGTTTCTGGCATTAAGACAGACAATATTTAAGTCAAGGGTATACCAGGGTGGCGGCCGCCGGCACAACGGCGGCACGCCGGCAGGGGAGCGGCGGCTCCGGCAGTCGGAGGATGCCAGCTTGGTGACTGGGACAAGGATGTTTATAGCGGAACCGGGTTGCCGGCAGTAGATGCCGGCACTCCGGCGGCCGACCGGCGAGCGGACGACAAGCTAGGAGGGAGGAGAGCCACCGGTAGGAGCCGGCGGCAGTCGGCAGTCCCCCGGCACACAGGGGGCTGGCGGCATAAGGGTAGGGAGAGTCACCAAGGTAGGAGGCGGGTATCGCCGACAGTGGAGGCGGCAAGGGACCGGCACCCGGATAGTGAGAGAGACAGGGGGGGGGGGGGAGGGATGCAGGAAGTTCAGTCATGGACTCCGGACATCCCCCC
Organism: Palaemon carinicauda; assembly: GCF_036898095.1. Taxonomy (NCBI): domain Eukaryota; kingdom Metazoa; phylum Arthropoda; class Malacostraca; order Decapoda; family Palaemonidae; genus Palaemon; species Palaemon carinicauda. The sequence goes on from NC_090728.1 coordinate 147,154,574, forward strand.
CCTGAGAGGGTGTACCCATGATAGAGGCAGGCTCTATCATCCAGGAGCAGGGGTCACTGAGGACCGGGAGCTAGGTAGCCCAAGGGAGGGCTAGGGGACACCCAAAGAGGGGAGACCCCCATATGCAGAACACATCTAGAGACTAACCCCATAGGACACTATGAAGGGTATATGTACCAGAGCGAACTGCACATGGAAGCTCGGGTAGCCCTACTACTCCACCCTAAGGAGGAGTTGTAGGACAGGGGACAGATGGGTATAGACTAACCTAAGCATAGGCTAGGCTATACAAGAGATAGGTGGGGAGGGGAGTAGAGAGAAGTCTTCCAAGGAAGGGTTTCTGTACCAGAGCGGCCACTAGGGAAAGGGAGGACACTCCCTAACCTAAGATAAGGCAGACCGGCTGAAACGGTGCATGGGTACAGTTTCAGCAGGGAACAGAGAAACCTTCCTAACCTAACCTAGAGCAGGGCTAATAGTCCTGAACTAGGAAAGGTAGAAGACATATCGCTATCGCAGGATAGTCATAGACTAATCCTAGCCATAGAGGTAGGGCTAGCCTAACCTCACTCTCGGACGCAACCCTAAGGGGGGTTCATTCCCATAGGGAGGACTGAGAGGCGATAAATACTCCATTAGACACTTGATCCCTCTACTCAGAAAGGGAATCAAGGCTAATTAGAGGGAATGCCAAGGCAGGGGATGAAGGAAGCATATAGGGGTCCTACAAGTAGGTTAGGTTAGAAAGAGATACTAACTAACATATCCCCTATATGGTCCCTGAAGGCGAAAAAACATTTGCATCACGGTCGAAAGTATTGTAAAATAATGCCACTATCTTCATAACTTAGCCTAGGATCACTAATAAAATCATGCATGAACACTTATATACAGGCGCTCTGGCCTGGGGGCTATAGTAGCCGACTGGTATGAGGTCAATCGATGACCGAAAAAAGCGTCGAAACACGATATAAAAGTTCCTAGCTATGAAGACTAAATAAACTAATACGATCGATTAGTAAATAAGGCCGGAAGCGTTGTTGTGGCTAACTAAATAATGCATGCAAAACAACAACGACGCCATAAAATGGCGGGTCCGGTAGGGGCACAGCTCTGCCACAAAACAGCAATTATTTCGGAAAGTAATATTTACTTTACGGTCAGAGCTTAATTAAACAATACTGGAACCTTGTACTCAACTTTCCAGAAGATGGTGAGGCTGAAGGTAGCGACATAACGTAGATGCAAATCGATAAATGAAGCACAGGGAAAATCCGTCTAAGTAGGGCAAGCTACTAAACAAAGGATGAAGACGGGCGTGACGTCATTTGAGCAATGGCGCCCGTTTGTTTACGTCTCGAGTATCAGTAGTAGCCACGAATGAGATTAGCTATGGAACGGCTCCCAGCTATTCTCAACCCTTACACACCGAAGCATTAACTCTGTTCGGGGTGTAGATAGCTATGTGGCGCGTTCAGACATGCGTCCCCTGTTGATATACGATGTCTTAAAGGGAAACCTTTGGGATACTCGCTCCAGAAGTTAGAATTCTGTGATAACCTGTGGTTAAATTCTCTGGGAATATCTTAGTAGTTTTATACCCAAGGAAGCTACCAAAAAGGAACCTTCCATCAGGACGCCATGGCTTGAGCCCAAAAACTATGTTAGAGCTTCCTGCCCCCTACAGGGAAGAGTCCTACTAGACTCTGGAAAAGTCTCGAAGAGTACATATACCTATGTATGAATACCAGGCAAGCTAATATAGTGGTCTCGCCCTATTTTAAGTAAAGCATAGTTTGTAAAGAACCACTGCGTCAATATATATTGACCAGTAATCCGCACAATACTTGTATTGGACAAAGGTTTATATCCGCATAGGAAGTAACTAATAAAACCGCCCTCGTCCCTTTATGGGACGGAGTCCTCCCATTAGGGGACTACATAAACCAATGCAGCATAGCTTGCATAAAGGAACAATTCTATTAGAATTATCCCAGATAAGGTACATAGAATGAATGCTCAAGTATACCAATAAATTGACACAGGTGAAAGAGACGCAAGGTTCTCAAGAACAAGTTTATTGACAGACAATAAATAGACAGGTTAACAACAATTATATATATATATATATATATATATATATATATATATATATATATATATATATATATATATATATATATATATATATATATATATATAAAAAAAAAGAGGATAACCCAAAACTTTAAGCATAAGTATGATAGTAAACAGAACTTGTTTATCTGAAAGAAAAAACATTAAATGCAACTTTTTTAAGATACCGAGGTATCAAGTCATAAAAGTCTGTATTACAATTCAATCACATTAGCATTAAAAACGCTCGGCACACATGTCTGTACTTATGCTAGGTTCACCTTTGGAAAAGGAACAGTCTATGTGGGCACTCGGTGCCCTCATTTAGTTTGTAGTACAGTATGTACCTACACACTCACCCTGGACTTAATCGTCCCAATTAAGACCACTGTTCCTCGCAGAGTTAAACAGTAGGGGTTAACTACACGACCCACTGCTACCACAGATCTCTTTAGTTCCTCTACTTGCTTCGCATAGTGGCGAAAGAACACTCTGGAAGACTTCCAGCCAGTGTATGAACGGAGATGTTCAAAATCCATAAAATTAAAGAAATTTAGGGATGAGGCAACTTTCCTCGGATCGTGACCTGCGGGTGTATTGTCAGGATCCGCTCTGCGAATAAAATATGTGATTTTCGCTCTGAGTTGATTCAGAGATAAATTTGAGCCTGATGTTTCTCCCCTGAATAGTTGACCACCCTTGAAGTCTGAAGTTCTACGAAGATAGACCTTTAGGCATTCTACTGGACATAGAGATGCATCTTCTTTCAGAGGGCAGATTCTCCAGGGACCCCACATGTTGGTGGGTAACTCATTCTTGGCGAGAAACGTAGGATCCGGAAACAGGTTCAGTTCCCCCCCATCCAGGAACTGAACACGACCTGCCTCTCTCGAGAGGGCTACAATCTCACTAACCCTGGCCACGGACGCGAGTGCAAATAGGAAAATAACTTTTTGTGTCAAATCCTTTAACGCACATTCTTCATTGCTCAATAGGGAGGCGAAATGAAGAACTTTGTCTAAAGACCATGAGATGGGCTTTGGAGGTGCTGAAGGTCTGAGCCAAGCACAGGCTTTCGGAACTTTATTAAAGATCTCGTTACCTAGGTCGATCTGGAAGGCAAATAAAATGGGTCTCATCAAAGCAGATTTACACACTGAAATCGTGTTAGCTGCCAACCCTTGACCCATGGAAGTGGATGAAGAAAGATAAGCAGAAGTCTGTTGAGATCTCCTGCGGATTCTTTGCCTTTACAAAGGCCACCCATTTTCTCCAAGATGACTCATATTGCCTTCTAGTCGATTTGCACTTATATTCCTCTAGGAAGTCTATGCTGGCTTTCAAAATCCCGAAACGCTTTCTCACCGCAAGGGCGAGAAAATCATGAGCTGCAGGGTCCGGGTTTTCTGTAATGAAGCGCAGACATTCGACTTCTGGACTCGCTGGGTCAGAACTGGATGTGGTAGCGGCACAAACTTCAGCTGTAGTTCCAACGCCAAGGGGAACCACATGCTGTTCGGCCCACTTGTGGGCCACTATTGCCGCTACCCCCCCTTGAAGGATCTCAGTTTGTTGAGGACCCTTAACAGAAGGTTGTGAGGGGGGAACAGATAAATCCTGGACCATCTGTTCCAGTCGAGGGACATCGCGTCCACTGCTTCCGCTAAGGGGTCCTCGTACGGGGACACGTACAGGGGAAACTTCTTGTTGTCTTTCGTCGCAAAGAGGTCTATCTGCAGTTCTGGGACTTGATTCAAAATGAAGGAGAATGATCCTGCGTCTAAGTACCATTCCAACTCTATCGGTGTGAACCTGGATAGAGCGTCCGCTGTCACGTTGCGGACTCCTTGAAGGTGAACTGCCGACAGGTACCACTTCTTCTTTTCCGCCAATCGGAAAATGGCCAACATCACCTGGTTGAGAGGTGGTGACCTCGACCCTTGTCGATTCAAGCATCTCACAACCACCCTCGCTGTCCATCACCAATCTTATGTGGATCGAGTGACGCGGGGAGACTTTCTTTAAGGTAAGGAGCACTGCCATAGCTTCTAGAAAGTTTATGTGAAAGGTCCTGAATAGCTTGGACCAAGTCCCCTGGACTTTTTTCCGATGAGAGTGACCACCCCATCCCTCCTTTGAGGCGTCTGAGTGAATCGTCATCGACGGGGGAGGTGGCTGAAGAAGAACCCGACTTCTTTAGATGTCTGGCTTGGGACCAAGGCCTGAGAAGAGTACGTAGCCGAGGCGGCACTGGTCTTCTCAGATCTCTTCGCGCGTTTGATGCATACCTTCTCCAAACTCCGGTTGCATACTTTAGCTGTGCTCTTAGCACTGGGTCTGTCACCGAAGCTAACTGGAGAGAGCCTAGTACCCTCTCCTGTTCGCGTCTTGATATCCTTTCGGAATCTAGAAGTCTCTTGACAGAGCCCGCTATCTCCTTCCTTTTCTTCGTCGGGATGGAGAAACAGTGTGACAAAAGGTCCCAGTGGATTCCCAGCCACTGGAACTTTTGGGATGGAGAAAGTCGAGACTTTTTTCTGTTGATCTTGAAGCCTAGGTACTCTAGGAACTGGATCACCTGACTGGAAGCTTGCAAGCATTCGGTCTCGGATGCTGCCCACACCAGCCAGTCGTCCAGGTAGGCTACTACCTGAATTCCCTTTAGGCGTAATTGTTTGAGAGCTGCGCTCGCAAGCTTCGTGAAAATCCTTGGGGCTATGTTTAGCCCGAATGGCATGGCTCTGAAGGCGTATAGTCTCCGTTGTAGCCTGAACCCTAGGTAGGGGGAGAGTCGACGGCTGATTGGGATGTGCCAATAGGCGTCTGACAAGTCTATAGAGACTGAGTATGCCCTCTTGGGCAGTAAGGTCCTTATGTGTTGCAGTGTTAGCATTTTGAATTTGCAATTCACTATGAACTTGTTGAGTGGCGACATGTCCAGAATGACTCTGAGCTTTTCCGAGTCTTTCTTGGGAACACAAAACAGCCTCCCTTGGAATTTGATGGACTTCACCTTTCGGATCACCTTTTTCTCCAACAGTTCTTGAACGTACTCCTCCAGAACGGGGGTGGAGTGTTGGAAAAATCGAAGGCACGGGGGTGGAGTGCTGTACCAGCTCCAGCCCAGTCCATTCGTGAGTAGGCTTTGGGCCCAGGGATCGAAGGTCCAACGATCCCAAAATTTCATCAGTCTCCCTCCTACCGGTATCATTTCACTTGGACTGCCGTCCTGAGGTCTTGCCTCTCTGACCACGACCACCTG
>NC_090728.1:147170450-147175450 GCF_036898095.1 Palaemon carinicauda
GTTGCAAATGGTAGAATATATAATGTTGTAAATTTAGAATAAAGTTTATAATGTCCAACAATTTAACATTTGTATTACCTATAAAAAGTTTTTGTGCGATAACATATTATACAGTGCATAGTAAATCTACGTAATCTCCAATTAAGAATAGAATTGCCTAAGTTTTTTTGTAGGTATACTGCAGGAATTTTCATAACGTAATATATACCTTTCCAAAACTTTGTGAGAGGATCTTAAAAATAATAGATTGTGTGTTATTAAAGAAATAATTTTATTGTTGTTCCCATAATCTCTTTTTACCAAGCCATATAAAAAACTGTAGTTTTAATAAAAAAAAAAAAAATTCTCCGTATTTCAATAAAATACAGGCGACAGTATTTTTTTTTTTTACTGTACTTTGTTATTATTTTTGTACGGGTTGGTGGCCGAAATATCATCGCTCCTTAACTTTTAACGTCAATATATCAGTTTTAATACGGTAAATGCCTGGCAAAATTTGATCATATTAGAAACTCTTTGCTGCTCACCGTACCTCTCGATTCAACTATTGAAATATTCGTTTTAAATCCTCAACTGGTCCTTCTAATACCGCTAACCCATTTGCTTCTTGAATATTTTAAGATTTCCCCTTCTCAATTTTTGGTATATACAGATCTCGTAAATACTCGATCCATGGATAAGAGATTCCTTTCTATAAAGAACTTACTTTTTCATAGTAATACTTCTAAATCTTTTCTTATCTTCCCAACAGCGTTTTTATTCTTCCTCTCGTATTTCCCGTCCTGTCTTTCCCTTATATCCTACAATTGATCTCATATTATCTTTTAACCATTTATCTTCCAATTCACCACGATTAAACATTGACCATAAATCAAATTACACTTCTCTTCACCATTACATCTAATAGCTTACTCTTCTATTCAGTAGGTTGGCCAGGGCACCAGCAACCAGCTGAAATACTCCCACTAGAGTGGTATGGGATCCTTTGACTGCCCAGACATTACTACATTGGAGCCTTCTCTCTGGTTACGGTTCACTTTCCCCCTTGCCTACACATACAACGAATAGTCTGGCCTATTCTTTACATATTCTCGTCTGTCCTCATACACCTGACAACACTGAAATTACCAAACAATTCTTCTTCAGCCAAGGGGTTAACTACTGCACTATAATTGTTCAGTGGATACTTTCCTCTTGGTAAGGGTAGAAGAGACTCTTTAGCTATGGTAAGCAGATCTTCTAGGGACACTCCAAAATCAAACTATTGTTCTCTAGTCTTGGGTAGTACCATAGCCTCAGTACCATAGTCTTGCACTACCTTGGGTTAGAGTTTTCTTGCTTGAGGATACACTCGGGCACAATATAATATCTAATTTCTCTTCCTCTTGTTTTGTTAAAGTCTTTATAGTTTATATAGGCAATATTTATTTTAATGTTGTTACTGTTCTTAAAAATATTTCATTTTCCTTGTTTCCTTTCCTCACTGGGCTATTTTCCCTGCTGGGCCCCTAAGCATACAGCCTCCTTCTTTTCCAACTAGGGTTGTAGCTTAGCAAGTAATAATAATAATAATAATAATAATAATAATAATAATAATAGTTACATGACCTAAAATGCTTTTCTTTTTTATATATTTTTTTCGTAAATTACTAGTATTCATTTCAAACTACTGTATTTATTGTATCAATTAAACCCTTCGCATGATTTCTCTAAAATACTATTGATTCAATTAGGGCAGACTATGTATTGCACTTAATTTCTCATTCTCAAATATATACGCTTACCATCGTAGTTATAACCTCAAATTTGTTAATCGTTATAGAATTTTCAAAGTTTTAATTCTCAGTCCTAACTTACATGTATAAGGAGACAAGAGGAACAACCACCTCTTTCTACTTCCCTTACATAACTCAATCACAACATAGTATTCAGCATTCAAATTTAAACAAAGCGACTATGTATTTCTTACTTGCGTAATGTCAGTTCATTCATAACTTAAAAGGATAGGAATCTATTGTATCATTATTTTGTACATCAATTAAAGAGTAAGGGAAGTCATTGCTCATACTCCCTATATATGATGAGTTACATCGGTGACCTACTTGTATGCTTATATATTAAAACCCGTTCTTTTCATTGGCCGGTAGTAAGGGCAAGATGGAATAAGATAAGGTGAGTTACCTAGAGGTCCCGTTTTCTACTCACGCGCATGACGTCACCTGGATAGTTCAGCCAGGCAGCATATGGGCGGGAAATATGCAGTTTTTTTTTTTTTTTTTTCCCACAGGCGTTCTTGTTTTCATTTGCGTTGACAGATTCATAATGGCTATGTGTGTCATATATGGGTGCTCCAATTCTTATAAGACAAATATAACTGTTGGTGGTGAAAAGAAAATAGATTTTCCCGTTTCCCAAAATATGCAGAACTATGTAAGAAGTGGGTGGATATATGTAAAGGAAATGATGGTATCAATGCCAAATGCACGAATTTGTTCGTCACATTTCCAACCCAATGATTTTGCCAGAAACCATAGGCACGAGTTTCTCAATTGTTGCCCTAAGATTGCCATACTGACACAAAATCTTTATAATAATGTAATTTCTATTGGGATTCAGGTAAGCCTATCACTAATATTTTGTCACTTTAGTTTCGTTTACTAGGCATATGTTGCATGTAGCATTTTGGGCAACTAGGAGAACTGTCTATGAATAGGCTCACTAGGATATCAATTATATTCCTCATCCAAGTAAATATTTAGCTACGAAGAGAGAGAGAGAGAGAGAGAGAGAGAGAGAGAGAGAGAGAGAGAGAGAGAGAGAGAGAGAGAGAGAGAGAGAAAATTTTACCAAAAAAAATTTGTATGTATAAATACTATTATTTAAGCTTCTTATTACAATAGATAATAAATTTTCTTGCTTCGAAATTTTTAAAAAGTTTTTGTATGTATAAATACTATTATTTAAGCTTCATATTACAATAAAAAACAAATTTTGTTGCTTCGAAATTTTTGAAAAGTTATCGTCTCGGAAGAACCCCACAATCTAATCAACTTAATTCAAAATGATTGATAGACTATGGTTTTCAGGTTGGAGATAAAATCATTACCTCAAAATTTTTGTAAAAAATCGTACCTTTATCAGTAAATAATCTCAAAATATCCTACAAACGTTAAACGTTAGAGGTTATAAACGGCAATGTGAAAAACAGCAGTTCAGCTACTCTCTTCCTCAGTGACTAATTCCATAACATTTTGTAGTAGCAAAGGCTTATTGAAATGAGAGTTTTGTAATGAAACATCTGATCTTATATCTTTGATTTTTAGTTGGTTTGCCTTGAATAACTTGTAAATGAAGTATGTCGTAAAGAAAGGTAGAGAGGTGTTTTCTCGAACTGTCCACGTCAAGTTGAAATATATGCTATATTTTGTTATTAATGTTTAAGTGAAAGGCAAAATGTTTCCGTTCCATTAAAAGGATATCGTTTAAACACGTTGCATGGTCCTGTAAGGATTACAGTTCTTGATGACAAGACGGCTATGTCAAGACACAGTCGAACATCCCTTTTCTTACATACGACAAATTGGTCATTGCTACGGTCATCCGTAACCTTTGGAATTTTAACATATACTACGTTACTGTATACATAGTGGGTAGAGACAATAATTAACGAGTTAAGGTCTTAATGTTTATAATAATGATGAAGCTTCTGTACATCTTGTGTCATTACGGAGTGGTTAAATATAAGTGGTTCATGTCAAAGGTTAAATGTTGCTCCCAATGATCTAGATTCCAGTTATATAACTCTGCGTGTCTCTTGAAATACCTTCTGCCTGTTAACAATGAGACCGAGACAGGAAAATCAAGTAAAAGATTTAATAGAGATAAAACCTGAAACAGTTCTTTCATTGGAGGGGTCGTGGCTTTTAAATTAGAAATAAGTATACATCATTAGGCTCACTTTATGTAGAAAAAAGTCGATAATTGGATATCACTTGTAAAGAGAAAGGTATTATATAGGTCATGTAATCATTTTAATGAAAATCTACGAATATGGAAAATTTATTCAAAATTTTCCATGGTGTTTTCCATGGTGATGCTCTAAAACCAGGAGTCAAAGCCATTTCATATCTTATTGATATATTCAAAGCCACCAATATTGATATTCCCGAGGAGGTAAAGAGATTTTTAATATTAGAAGTCGGCTAAAATTTAGAATAAAAATATTAAACTAAGAAGGAAAGTTTTAATAGCCAAGTTGTGAAAAAAATAAAAATAAAGTTGTTCAGTAATGTTGAAAATTTATTTCATTGAAAGGAGAGAGAGAGAGAGAGAGAGAGAGAGAGAGGGAGAGAGAGAGAGAGAGAGAGAGAGAGAGAGAGAGGAGAGAGAGAGGAGAGAGAGAGAGAGATGATTGCATAAGATTTTTAATGAAATATTGAGAATAAAATTTTTTCATACATGAATTTTTATTTCCATTGCTATTATATTCCCTATCATAATATGTATTTGGGAATTATAGTCGTAAAGACATTAATATTAGCCTACTTTCATAAATACAATGTTCGGAATCCAAAAAGAGGTACGAATAATAAGGCTGGTTGTACAGGACAGCTGTCAAATAAACGCTCGGATCTCTCCAGGTGACATCACAGAGCACAACGAGCTCCCGGCACCATGCGCGGTACCTCACCTTATCTTATCACATCTTGAGTAAGGGGAGTATTCATTTAAAAGAAGTGCTGCTTTGACAAATGTCCAATGGGTGTTGGGGTGGGGGAGGTGGGAGGGGCGTGCTGGTGCCGCCAGTGTATCTCATCCAGTGAACTGTAAGCATTACATTAGTCATTGCAACGTTCCTTCACCCATCAGCTATTAATGTTTTATGTCCTCATACTTCACCTCTGTTCTTAATTTCGTTCTTCCATCTTGCTGTTCTACTTCTTAAGTTTTACTTCAGAGTGTAACTGATGGATTTCCCGCACAGTCGAAATTGGGTACTC
>NC_090728.1:147180450-147187950 GCF_036898095.1 Palaemon carinicauda
GAAAGACGGTTTTATTATTATTATTATTATTATTATTATTATTATTATTATTATTATTATTATTATTATTATTATTATTATTATTATTATTATTATTATTATTATTATTATGTTGTTGTTGTTGTTGTTGTTTTTTGTTGTCAGCGGGAGCAGCTAAACCACAACCCTAGTTGGAAAAGCAATGATGCGCCTAAGGGGTCTAGCAGGAAAAAATAGCCCAGTGAGCAAAGAAAAGTAACAAAATGCATAAAAAAACTGATGAACAATTAAAATAAAACTCCAAGAACAGTAACAATATTTAAACAGATCTTTCATAAATAAACTATAAAATGAGACTTCTGTCAGCCTGTTCAACATAAAAACATTCGGTGCAAGTTTGAACTTTTGAAGTTCCAGTCAGTGAGAGGACAATGTAAAATACTTAGAATAATGAAATACTGGATGAGTTTAATATATGCTACAAAGGTTGAGGATTAGTGAAAGACATGGTTGGAATCATATTAGAAGATAAATTTCATCATCATCATCATCATCTACTCCTACGCCTGTTGACGCAAAGGGCCTCGGTTAGATTCCGCCAGTCGTCTCTATCTTAAGCTTTTGATTCAATACTTCTCGATTCATCATCCTCTACTTAGCGCTTCATAGTCCCCAACTCTTCTAGTTCCTTGTGGAGCCCAGCTGAACGTTTGATGTACTAATCTCTTTTGGGGAATGCGGAGAGCATGTCCAAACCGTCTCCATCTCCAACATATTAACAGGAGTTATATGAATAAATTAATTACGATAGGCATTTTTTTTAAATATTGACGACAGAGGGTGAAATATTCTTCGAATAATAAGCAGGACCATGTTGATATATTTTAATTGAATGATATGCGTCAAAAAGAATACAAACAATATATTGAAAACTCCAAGTAATTAAACTTGCCTTATTAGCTTGAAATATGTCTAAAGCAAATGATTTGTTGTGATGTTCCATTACAAAAAAAATATATAGATTTGATTAGGTGAAATATATATATCATAAAGCGTAGAAAGTGTTTTGTCGAAAATCTAAAATTATTATGCCTGCATCCTTAGCTTGAAATATGGGTATAGCAAATGATTTATTTCCTATCACAAAATAAAACAAAACTGAGACGATGATAGAGCTGCATTCAGGTATATTTGTTCTCAGTTTATTGTAGACATAATCATAAATAGTTTATATATTTTGTTCATTGCAGTAATACATTTTCCATAATGAGGCTCATTCATTCTTATTACTCAATCCTATCTAGCATCCCTCTCTGTAATATGTCTTTATGTGTGTGTGTTTTTTTTTTTTTTTCAAACTCAAACTGTTAGGAGTGGGTGGGTCGTTTCTTAGCATCATTATTGAAATTTTAAGTAATAGATCGCAAAGTTGTTGTTGATGGGTACCATAGTGAGTGTAGGAATGTGATATCTGTGTTCCTCAGGGTAGTGTTCTTGGTCCATTACTTTTCATACTATATACACAAAACATGTGGTTTGGTCTAGAAAACAAAAGCTGATGATGCTCTCACTTCATTGTAGAAAACGGGATAGAGAAAAGAAAATTCCAGATCAGTCATCTAAGTAATCAGTCTGCCAGTCTCAATCGAGAATCTACCTTACAGGTCATTAGCAAAAAAATTATACGTCCTTTTGTGAAATGACAACAGGTGTCTTGAAAAGCGTGATACTGTCAGTAATCATAAGCGTGAGTAATCTCATTCTAGCTTACTTTTAAATGCATCTTATCCTTTATATTTTCTAAAGTATTACATGTTTATAAACCCATTGATATATTAATAGATTGTTGTTGGGGTTTTGCATATTCCATATCATCAAAATTACTGTAAATATTTGTGCCAGTTTCTATAACTAATGGAATTTAGCTCTTCGTTCTTACCCGATGTTGACTTATTGCACTGTGATATTTTTATAACTTCATTGAGTGACTTGTTATTTTTCCACGGAACTCCCCCCCCCCCCCCCCCCCCGCACCCACAAATCTTTTATCTAGATGTTAACAGACGCACTGCAGAGCCTAATGCGATTGTAGGACGAACTCCACTTCTCATGCGGGAGATGAAGCATGTATAAGCAAACCAGTGTTAAGATATAAATATCTGTTTGGAAGATTTAAGTAGAGTGACCAAAACTTACATACACTTCAGATATGTCAAAAACACATTTACGAAGATAACCAACGATGGACCTCTTCTACACCAGTAGGAAGCCTGCGAGGAAAAATCTCGTCGACAGTGTACGAGAGTGTATGGAATTGTACAGAGTTCCAACAGGGACCTGCTTCCCTCCCCTGACACCATTCTAAAGGAGAGTAATGACACGGTGGAGCAAACATCAGTTTGTGTGAAGACTGCTAAACCTGGACACTGCGTGAACAGAGCTAGTGAATGCTCTACACACAAAAGTCAGTTCATCAGTGGTGCTTACATTATCCATGCATTTTCCCATTGTATGAGAATCGACAGAGCCCCTCAACATCTTGTAGATAATCAAAGCCCAAATCAAGAAAATCGGGGCAAGCCTAATTGGGAACTGATGCTAAAGTTAGTTTGTTACTAAGCTAGTTACCTCGTGAACGCTATTCATAAAACCTCACTAAGACTTGGTTACTTGCTAAGTTCCATACTAAGCTAGCTTTGATCAAAGATCGCTCTAACTTCTTAGCAGGAAGCATGGCTAGAAGAATCGTACAATTGGTGGAACTGTTGTGTTAAGATGATAGAAAGAGTCTTTTGGGACAGAAGTTCATTGGATGTATTTGGTGATGCAGAATCACTAAACTAGATTTTCATGGTAAGGCATAATGAATATCATGAATATTACTAACGTACTGTGTATTAAGATCAATGAATTTTTTGAAACTCCCTGATAAAAACACTTTACCTCAATCAAAGGACGGACTCTAAGAATTACAAGAATTTCCGTGATTCATTGACGAAATATATATTAGGAAAATGAGACCCCACAAGAATGAAGTAGTTTTTTAGCAACATTTTATGAAAAACAATTTAGTTGGCTGCTACGTAGTTGGATACTCAGGACTTAGCAGCCTGCCACAGTTACTAAACAAAATAGTAGTTTTTTAGGAGTTAGTGGAGGGGGGGGGGGGCAACAGGGGTCTCCACTACCGTGGTAGAGAGATTTACAAGAATAATAATGAACAGGCAGTATAGTAAGCAAGATGATTTTCTATCAAACACCAGAAAGATTTGGACCCACTTCTAAACAAAAAACGAAAGTCTATGCCACATGAGCTCACGTAAGAATTACTAAAGAGATTGGCTTCAACAACGCCTGGGCCAATTTTACCACACAGGCCGGGAAAGAAGAATACTCACAACATTCAGGAAAGGTATCCTTATGTATAAGAATACTTAACAATGATATGACAAAGCCTCATATATTGGAAGAACACAAACCAGCATATCCATGTGCCTTACCCTCCATGAGTCACAAGTTAATTGTTTTGATATTTGCCAAAGCAATTTCGCAAATAGAGCATTGTGCATACCATCCAGTCATTATTTCAGAGTTGAAATGGACATCTATACCTACGATGGACCACAGTTTAGAAACATCCTTAGATTTATATACGGAGGTGATCTGTTCATAGCCATCCAGGTAGATTCATTTACCACCATTGAGAGCAAATTATCCTATGCTTTGAAAGATGTCAATGAATATGACAAGCAAAACTTCATAACAATGTGTTTTCCATCTTAAAGTCTACCTGACATCTCATGGAATTATAAGAAAATGAAGAATGATGGCCTCTGTATATTTAGGCGTTTCGTTACAGTAGAGCGAACACTATGTTTTAGAGATGTGAGGAAAGTAAAAGAGAATGCAGATACCAGAAATAGACTCCTTAGCAAACTTGTAAATTCAGATTGGGGAATGAATCCTCTAAACCTTAGACAAACAGCTTCAACACTTAACTACTCCACTGCCAAATACTGCCCACCAGTCTGGCAAAGGTCATGCCATTTCCATTAAGTTGTGGTCAAACTCAATCTAGCATGTCATATTATTACTAGTGCCTTAAAACCAACACCCATTACATTACTTTATAGATTGGCAGGCGTTGCATCCCGAAACATCCACCGAACGACTCGTTCAAATACCCAAAAATTATCATATCTACAATAACCAGGTTAGACAAAGAGTGAAATCCCGCAATATCATCGTAACCACCACTAGCTTCGACTCCAATGAGTCGGCAAGCTAAGCAACTTGCCACTTAAAATGCTGGTGAAAAACAGACCACTGCCCACATGGTGAGGTCATCCAGAGCCCATGTAAGTGGCTTCCACATGGAACAAACCACTCTAGCAAAAGCTATAGCCCTGAATGACTGTGGACAATCTTCATAATGTGGAGTCTCGCCCCATCTGCTGAATGCATGTGGGCATCCCATCCAGACAATGGGCCACATATTTCGTGAATGTGAACAGGGACTAATCTGTGTAGATTGGGACTTTATTGAATGTAATCAGGCTGCTATGTAGGGGATACAATGTTTGCACGATAGAGTATGATCATGACCTTCCATCTTCAAGACGGCACCTACGAGAGCCACTGCTGGGACCATTAAGGAAATCCTTGTAACCTGAACTAATATTAATGACAAATAAACTAGTCTTGGCTACCTCATTTTAAAAGAAGCCCTTCTTATCAAAGAATAAAATTCTTGAATAATCTTTAATTTACAAAGATTTTCATAACTATCTTATACCCTTAAAAAGAATGGAACCCTCGTGAAACCACTACAACTAATTTTCGAATAAACCTCTTCCCGCCAGCCAGACTGGTCACTAAACGCTGTAATCGCCTATGCAAATTTTGTCATTTCTAGTCTGGGTTTCACAAGTCATAACTTTTTGCGATATCCAACTATTTCACAAGAATAACTGTATACGGTATATATAGCATATCCGTGTGATTTTGCTAGTTTCGCTGTCGATGATAAGATTCGATGTCCTGAAACACCAGAAACAACATTGATAAACTTTCATAAAAAGAACCTTAGCTTTTACAATTCCTTGTGAAGAAGACAAATATTTGGATTACCTAGCAAATACAAATGGCTGAACGAATAACTGCCGATCTGTTTTGAATTTTTCAGAATTTAATGTATTTTATGTAATATAGAGCACGTCATTTACTCAATATTTGAAACTTAAACTGGTACAATCAGTGATTTTCTATTTCCCTCGGTGTTTTGTATTTTTTTTTCATTACAATACCATAATTTTGAGCAACGTTTATCATAAAAGAAAAAAGTATAACCCTCCATTATTTTTAGAAATAATCATTCTTAAGGAAATTCTTTGATTAGATAGAAAAAGGAGAGGAATTCTCATTAGGAAAATGTCAAAATAAGAATTGTCACAGCTTTCAATTTATCTTCTAGGTTACAGGAATATATACATCTCATCTCCACTAATGGATTTTTGTGTTATTATGAAATATAAAGTATAAGATTAATTTTAAATAACCAATTACCCAACCTCTCTCTCTCTCTCTCTCTCTCTCTCTCTCTCTCTCTCTCTCTCTCTCTCTCTCTCTCTCTCTCTCTCTCTCTCTCTCTCTCTCCCCATATGAGTTTGGCCTTTTTTATCTATGCCACTTCTTCAAGTAATTATTTCACCTTTAAGGGATCAAGCAATGGTTGATCACCACTTTACACGTAAATTATTGAAACTATCCTAAAATCAAAATATAAAAATTAGAGTAATTATAAACATACACAAAAATTAACGATATCAGTCAGTGTTTCAGATTTTTATAAAAAGAAATATAATATTTTAGTAAACTCTTCATATTTTCACCCAAAAAAAATTGTTAGGTAAAATCAGTTGAAAGAGAACAGGTTGATTTTTTTTCGTGCTTTTCGAATCCGATTGCAACAGTTTTGTGGAATTGTTTTTAATCTGACGAACACAGGGTTCTCTAAATAAAAATTTTATATCACTGATTTTATGCATATCTCATGATATAATTCCCGTTAGGCTGTATACCCTTTTGTTCCTCTCATTAGGGGATAGATTTGGAAAAAAAGGCATTTCCATTCTGACTTTATACCTCGCTTTGTATGATTATTATCTCTTGAGGATTTGGCTTGTATTATATACTAGAATTAATATAGGTAAAGGTTTTAAACCGTTTTTGAGTTTTTAATTATTTTCATTTATATCATATAATTGATGAACATACTCTTGGTTTTACCTATAAATTTAGAGATGAAGATAATACACAAATGTTTATGCATTCCTCTGTGATATTGCTTCTTCATTTGCAACTAACACTCGGCCATTCACTCATGCACGCCAAAGGAAAGCAAGGGAAGATAAAATAAAGAACGTCGGAGAAGGAAGAGAAAATATACAAAAAAAAAAAAATGTGATTGGCGAATTTCTTACAAAATGCAGAATGGTGTAACATACTTATGTGATTTTATTATTATTATTCTTTTTTTGCCCAAGTGCCTAATGCATTTCAAAATATATATTTATTTGCAATTTTAGATGTAATAGATGAAGACGTAAGAAGACTTGTATATAGAAAATAACAGAAAGTACATTGATGGAGTACGATGCTATAAGTTATCCTTGTGATGAGGTGGGTATATGGGGATTTTGACCTCAGCCAGTGCCTAAATCCCCATATACCCATCTCATCCCCCTAGAACAGCATACTTGTTGATCACACCTCCAGTCAGACCAAGCAAACCAGGATTTTCGGACGCAAACAACTGGTGACTAGAACAGACAATAGGTGTATAAGGTGTTACACCCCTTGTGTGATTTTTATTTCTTTCATGGGCGTGGCTTAGAGTACGTTCAAGCTATCCCATGAGAATTGGCTATTTCGCATGATGTAGGGACATAAGTTAGTTTTTAGGAATGAAAACTATACGAGAACGACTAAAACACATTCACTAAACCCCAAGGTCTATATATCTTGCTAAAACCTGCCAGTTTTGGGGAGTTCTTTTCGTACGTACTTTGTATTTAGAAAATTGAAATAGGTATAATCAAACTTGACTACAGAATATTGTTCTGAGGTGTTTAGCCAAACAAAGTTCATGACATAATGAATATTCCAAAGCAATGCCATGAACTAAGAACTAGATACGTAGACATTTAGATTAACAGCTGGAAATAGATTTTAAATCATTGAGTTGAATGATGTGTGATTTCAAATTTCTAATAACATGCTCTCCCCCGACAAGAACCTTTTTATGGTCAATCAGTCTGGAACAGATCATATGTACCGGGAATGATTAAGCATCAAAATGGGTTGTTACAATGTCCACTTTGTTGACAGAAACCACAAACAGTTAACCCAAGCTATTCGTTGTTGGTGCTAATATAGGCAACCATTGAAACAGGCAATCATATACAGTAGTATGTTTAATTGCCAGTGGCTATAAGATCTAACTAATAAAAGCATTATACT
>NC_090728.1:147192950-147200450 GCF_036898095.1 Palaemon carinicauda
TTTTGAAGACGAAGCTGGTAAAAAACCGACTAGTGAATCTGGCTGACAGAAGATAGTGTGACGTCACACGGCAATGCTGTGCCAAATGTCATATTGTTCCAACTTTTCGTTCAAAAGATATTTGGCCAAAAAAAAAAAAAAAAAAAAAAAAAAAAGTATTACTGCGTCCGAAATAGGATATTTAGGTTTGGTTTGCGTGTGTAACGGTGTCCCACCTTACGCCATCTGCAGAACGGGTTTTATATATATTCTTAAGAGTAAGTGAACGGATATGGTATTCTTTGGATATTGGTTTTTATAGTAAATGATCACAAAATTCAAACGCTGTCTCCACCGATAAGAAATTACCCCATCTTTTTGCTGTTCCACAGACCATATTCTACATTTAAATTCCACGTGGAAGGAAATATTTTTTTATTTATTCTTGTTAGATTTCCAACCCTTTCATGGAAAGCCAATCGAAAATTCAATTAAATCAATCAAAATTACTGTTCTCAACCCTCAGAATTGGTGGATTGGACTTTAAATTCTCTCTCTCTCTCTCTCTCTCTCTCTCTCTCTCTCTCTCTCTCTCTCTCTCTCTCTCTCTCTCTCTCTCTCTCTCTCTCTCTCATTTTGTTAAGGAACTTGAGGTAATCCATTAAAAAAACGGATAGGCTCTTGAAAAAATGTAAATATAAGCTTTAAACTACCACTAATATTCCTTCTCCTCCATCCTAAGCTTTTGAATTATAAAAAATCCATTTTTCTTTTCTTTTTTTTTTACTTTTAATAACTCGACTACAGTCAATATAGAATTTAGAGAATTTAAGATAATAGAAATGAATATGATATTTTGAAGAGATGTTAAAAGCGGATAGGCTTTTTCCATAAATAACTGATAAGCGTAAGAACGATACCTTGAATAGATATAACCACAACAAACTTATTATTAATGTAAGGGTATGAAAGTCTTAGAAAATAAGGCCCAGATTTTCATTTCAAGATATTACTTCATACAGCTGTGAGATGTTTAATATACCTTCAAAAGGATTTTGGTCATTTCTAAGTATCACATTGAAAGGTCAAAAGAAATTATGGTATCGCACCCAAAATATTGGAGACGTAATTTTGGACTAATAATTTGCTCCTGGATTTAATAGACTCTCTAAGGACAACTAATAGTATATTTTCACCTATACTCTTTGCTCTGGTGATTGGCAACTTTATAGACATTTTTGAAATAGTCATTGGCTACTGTATAAGCATTTTTGCACTAGGTATTGGCAACAGTGCAAACATATATTTCACTAGTCATTATCAGGTGTACATTCATATTTTGCACTCGTCCTTATCTATGGTATCAACATATTTTGGGCTGGCTATTGGCTACGGTATAAACATATTTTGCTCTGGTCCTTATCAATCATATCATATTTATCACTAGTCACATGCTACGGTATAAACATACAGTATTTTGCACTAGTCATTGACTATGGTATGAACATATCTTGCACTAGTCATTGGCTACGGTATAAACATGTTTTGCACTAGTCATTGGCTACGGTATAAACATATTTTGCACTAGTCATTGGCTAAAGTCTAAACATATTTTACACTAGTCATTGGCTACGGTATAAACATATTTTGCACAAAGTCACTGGCTACGATAAAAACATATATTGCGCCAGTCATTGGCTAAGGTATAATCATATTTTGCAAATGTCATTGGCTAAAGTATAAACATATTTTGCACTAGTCATTGGCCAAAGTATAATCATATTTTGCACAAGTCATTGGCAACGGTATAAACTTATATTGCACCAGTCATTGGGTACGTTATAAACATATTTTGCACTATTTATTGCTTAAGTATAAATATATTTTGCACTTGTCATTGGCTACAATATGAACACATTTTGCACCAGTCAATGACTAGGGTATAAACATATATTGCACCAGTCATTGGATAAGGTCTAAATATATTTTGCACAAATGCTTATCTATAGTGTAAACATATTTTGCATTAGCCACCAGCTACGGTATAAAGATATTTTGCACAAGTCATTGGCTACGGTGTGTACATATTTTGCTCTAGTCATTGGCTACAGTATAAGTATAGTTTACACTAGTTATTGACTACGGTATAAACATATTTTGCACTAGGCTTCGGCAACGGTATTAATATATTTTGCACCAGTCATTGGCTATGGTATTAACATATTTTGCACTAGTCATTGGCTACGGTAACAACATACTTTGCACTAGTCATTGGCTAAGGTATTAACATACTTTGCACTAGTCATTGACTACTGTATAAACATATTTTGCACCAGTCATTGGCTTCGTTATAAACATATTTTGCATTAGTCAATGACCACAGTATAAACATATTTTGCACTTGTCATTGAATACAGTATAAAAATATTTTGCACCAGTCATTGGCTAGAATATAAACATATTTTATACCAGTCATTGGCTACAGTATAAACATATTTTTGCACCAGTCATTGACTACAGTATAAGCATATTCTACACTAGTCATTGGCTACAGTATAATCATATTTTACACCAGTCATTAACTATGGTATAAACATATATTACGTTAGTCATTGTGTTCGGTAAAAACATATTTTGCACCGGTCATTGGCTACGGTATAAACATATTTTGCACGCAGTCATTAGCTATGGTATAAACATATTTTACGTTAGTCATTGTGTTCGGTAAAAACATATTTTTCACCGGTCATTGGCTACGGTATAAACATATTTTGCACCAGTCATTGGCTATGGTATAAACATATTTTGCACCAGTCATTGGCTACAGTATAAACACATTTTACGCTAGTCATTGGGCTACGGTATAAACATATTTTTACACCAGTCATTGACTACAGTATAAACATATTCTACGCTAGTCAATGGTTACAGTATAAACATATTTTGCACCAGTCATTGACTACAGTATAAAACATATTCTACGCTAGTCATTGGCTACGGAACATATTTTGCACCAGTCATTAGCTATGGTATAAATATATTTTAAGTTAGTCATTGTGTTCGGTAAAAACATACTTTTCACCAGTCATTGGGTACGGTATAAAATATTTTGCACCAGTCATTGGCTACATTATAAACACATTTTACGCTAGTCATTGGCTACGGTATAAACATATTTTGCACCACTCATTGGCTATGGTATAAACATATTTTGCACCGGTCATTAGCTTCGGTATAAAACATATTTGGCACCAGTCATTGGCTACAGTATAAACATATCTTGCGCTAGTCATTGACTGCAGTATAAACATATTTTTCACTAGTCATTGGCTACTGAATGAACATATTTTGCACTAGTTTCTGGCTACAGTATAAACATATTTGCAGCGGTTGTTGGCTACGGTATAAAGATACTTTGCACTAGTCATTGGCTACGGGTATAAACTTATTTTGCACCAGTCAATGGTTACGGTATAAATATATTTTGCAATAGTCATTGACTTTGATATAAACATATTTTGCACCAGTCATTGCCTTCCGGTATAAACATATTTCGGCACTAGTCATTGACTACGGTATAAAAATATTTTGCACCAGTCATTAGCTACATTATATACATATTTTGCACCAGTCATTGGCTTGAGTATAAACATATTTTGCACCAGTCCATTGGCTACAGTATAAACACATTTTACGCTAGTCATTGGCTAAGGTATGAAACACATTTTGCACCGGTCATTGGCTACAGTATAAACATGTTTTACGTTAGTCATTGTCTTGGTGTAAAATATTTTTGCATCAGTCAATGACTACGGCAT
Organism: Palaemon carinicauda; assembly: GCF_036898095.1. Taxonomy (NCBI): domain Eukaryota; kingdom Metazoa; phylum Arthropoda; class Malacostraca; order Decapoda; family Palaemonidae; genus Palaemon; species Palaemon carinicauda. Next base: position 147,196,748 of record NC_090728.1, read on the forward strand.
AAACATATTTTGCACCGGTTATTGGTTAGGGTATAAAACATATTATGCACCGGTCATTAGCTATGGTATATAACATATTTTGCACCTGTCATTAGCTAATGTTTAACATATTTTGCGCTAGTCATTGGCTATGGTATCAAACTATTTTGTGCTAGTCATTGGCTACTGTATCAACTTATTTTGCACTAGTCATTGCCTACTGTATAAACATATTTTGCACCGGTCATTGGCTACGGTATAAAGATATTTTGCACTAGTCATTGGTTATGATATAAACATATTTTGTACCAGTCAATGGTTAGGGTATAAATATATTTTGCACTAATCCTTGGCTACGGTATAAACATATGTTGCACTAGTAACTAGCTACAGTATAAACATATTATGCAACAGTCATTGGCTACTGTATAACATATTTTGCTCTAGTCATTAGCTACTGTATAAACATATCTTGCGCTAGTCATTGGCTGCAGTATAAACATATTTTTGCTAGTCATTAGCTACTATATTAACATATTTTGTACTAGTCATTGGCTACGGTATAAGCATATTTTGCGCTAGTCATTGGTTACAGTATAAACATATTTTGCTCCAGTCATTGGCTAGGGTATAAACATATTTCCACCAGTCAATGGTTTACGGTATAAATATATTATGCACTAGTCATTGGCTACGGTATAAACATATTTGGCACTAGTCACTAGCTACAGTATAGACATATTATGCTCTAGTCACTAGCCACAGTATAAACATATTATGTACTAGTCATTGGCTACAGTTTAACATATTTCGCGCTAGTCATTGGCTACGGTATAAACATAATTTGTACTAAACATTGTCTACGTTATAAGCATATTTTGCACTAGTAATTGGCTACAGTATAAACATATTTTGCATCAGTCATTGGCTATAGTATAAACACATTTTGCATCAGTCATTGGCTGCCGTATAAACATATTTTTCACTAGTCATTGGCTTCGGTATAAACATATTTTTCACTAGTCATTGGCTACCGTATAAACATATTTTAGACTAGTCAATGGCTACGTTATAAACATAATTCGCAACATTCATTGGCTACGGTATAAACATATTTTGAAAAGGAAATGGGATAATGCCTTAGTTTTTGAATATTTAGTAAGAGTAGTAATGATAGATTATGTACGGATTTACAAGGGAGGTAAGAATGTAAGTCAATTTCATTAATTCTAATTGCCTGGGAGGTTGCATTTATGATAGTAAGTTGTTCCAAGAGAATGACTTTATTAACCTTTTTGATTTATCATTAAAATAAATGATTCGTATAAAGTCTCTCTCTCTCTCTCTCTCTCTCTCTCTCTCTCTCTCTCTCTCTCTCTCTCTCTCTCTCAGGCACGAGTCTTTTTCTTGTTTTAATGGAACGATTTTTCATATAATGTCTCCTTTTGTTATAAGTAAAGGAATATTTTTTGCTTGAATAAGATCATCTATTAACTAGATATCTTTGCATACAAGAAATTGAGCAAAACTGTGAGTTCTAATTAATTCTCCTAACAAAAAATAATTAGAAAAGAACAAAACAAAAAAACTTTCGTCTACTTCTTTATCAATCTTTTGCTGAAGAGGGAAACTATTTCTGTCAAATTCTTGTCTCTTTGGAATCGAAGCTCTGACAGTCAGAATTCCTTCCCTTTGATACGTCTATTGAATTTTTTACCTTTCCATCCATTATTCTGAAGTAAATTTACTTCTTCGCTATGAACAACTGTTCCTTTTCTTTGCCTCGACGACAATACATTTCGACTTTTTCTTTCTTCGGTTTGTCTCTAACCAAGTGACACCTTTTTCTTGGAAATTCTTATTTACTTTTTTTATCATATCAAGACTCGCGAGAGACAAAACTGACCAGGTATTGTATATTGGTTTTAGAAAATATACACATGTACTGACATAATAGTTCATACATTGAAATATTCAGAAAAGAAAGACTATGAAAGCGTGGGAGTGAAAGAGAGATTTACTTGTAAGGACTGCCCTGACCATGTAACATCCAGTTTAAAGATAGGGATAGGGACAATACCTTAGCTAGCAGGACAGTGACCTAAAGACTGAGCATATATTCATTTGATCAGCGCCCTTAGCCCCACTACACCCAAGCAAGGACCAGGGAGGGCTAAGCACTGACGGCTGATGACTCAACAGGTCCTCCTATAGGCTCCCCTAACCCTCCCCCCATTCTTAGCCCACAAGAATGGTGAGGTTGCAGACACTATTAAACTTGATAATGATAATCTCTACCTTGTTTCATTACGTATGATAAAATATATTTTTATATGGATGAAGCGATATGGGCTAGGCGTTTTCAATACATGATTTACACACTTTTCAGAGCAATAGTTCTGTAACATTTTGTTACTTGAGTATATTCGCCGTTAAGCATCGGTATTATTGTTTTAGGCTATTATTATTTCTTACATATGTTCAGCATTGTTATTTCTTTTTAGAAATATGGTGTTCTGACAGACATTTCCCTTGCTGATTTAGTAAAAAAAAAAATAATGTAGAGAGAGAGAGAGAGAGAGAGAGAGAGAGAGAGAGAGAGAGAGAGAGAGAGAGAGAGAGAGAGAGATTTCACTCTCTGATTTAATTCAATAATGTCCTGTTATTGCATTTGAATGATATATACAAACAAATACATCCTGAAATTATAAATGGTGGTTTTTTTATTACTGTGAGACAATAAAAGAGGCCTTACGGAAAATTCATTCAAAATTAATTGTATTTATTAAAGACATTAAAGTTACAGGATATCATATCTGGTTTAGCAGAAACTACGAATATGGAAAATCATAGGCAAGATAACTTGTAGTGATGCAATAAGCCTAATTGAACACATTACTTTGATTGTGATCAGTTATTCAAATGTCCAGATCTCATGATAGAAAGTTACTGGATTCAAGATTTTGAGTTGGAGTAAAATATATATTAGAATTAGCCTTGCTCTATTACGGTCTCTAAAGGGCATTGGTCTTTCAGAGAGGAGAGAGAGAGAGAGAGAGGAGAGAGAGAGGGAGAGAGAGAGAGAGAGAGAGAGAGAGAGAGAGAGAGAGAGAGGCACCTAGTGTTCTTATCTTCACGAACTTTATCAGCCTGACTTCATCTTATACTTTTTTTTTTTTTTTTTTTTTTACTTATAAGAGTTTCTCCCTCCAAAGCAAACCCAAAACTACGACGATATATTTCGAGAGCCCGACGGATAATCTTCATCATTGTAAATTTTTATTGAAGATATTTGCCAATTGTAAAAATTGTGTATTGCTCTCGCATTGGACTGATGGCGCCAGAATGGTTTGATGGGGGTTGAAATTCGGAAAACCCTGATATTACTTTTGAAACTTTGACAGGAGGATCGTCTTCGATGAAAATGTTATTTGAGAATGAAACGAATTAGATGAAGTAGCCTTTGGTCACATTATTAAATTTTTTTGTTCAAGTTGAAACATTATTTCAAATGCATTCAACTGAGGTTAGCTTCATACTTCAAAATAATGGGTCCTAAATATAAACTTTTTATTTTCCAAAGTAATTAACTTCACTCAAATTACATTTAGTGTTATTATACCAAAAGTGCCACAGTTCCATTTATAGAAGTTCTGGAAGGTCTATTTTATCTAATAAGTGCCACAATATTTATGAAAGTTGAGGAGCTATTATATCGAAACAA
>NC_090728.1:147207950-147225450 GCF_036898095.1 Palaemon carinicauda
CACTGACCATAAGACCTAAAGGTGTAATTTTAAACTCACCCCCTTGTACTTATTCCACCTCCATGCCTTTAATTGTAGCTCACATTTCAATGCTTTACTTCCCAGATAATCCAACTTCCTTTCATTCATCGCAAGTACCTTCACACACACTGTTTTTGTGGATAGAGTAATATATATATATATATATATATATATATATATATATATATATATATATATATATATATATATATATATATATATATATCTATATCTATCTATCTATCTATCTATCTATATATATATATATATATATATATATATATATATATATATATATATATATATATATATATATATATATATGTGTGTGTGTGTGTGTGTGTGTGTGTGTGTGTGTTTGTATGTTTGTGTGTGTGTATGTGGAACGAAAATTTATCAGGAATGTTGCGTCATAATAATGGCCTAAAGAATGTTGTTATAGATAGAAAATGAAATGTCGTTGATGCACTCATTGCCTTTATCCAAAGACGATACAAGTATATAAGATTTAAAATCCTAATTTAAAATTATTATTATTTTTATTATTATTATTATTATTATTATTATTATTATCATTATTATTATTATTATTATTATTATTATTATTATTATTATTATTATAAAAGAAAATAAGCACTGATTTGATGGTTGGGATCTTTTTAATAAAGATACAAAATTCTTCCCATCTATCACCCGATTCATTTCCATCCTGAGACTCCTCCTCTTCGCTGCTCCCCTGAAGGCCCTAATAAGTCTCACTCATTAAGTAAATCACTTATAGACGTAAATGGACTTCTACTCTTTCTTTTGTAAGCCTGTAACTAATTCCTTTATTATTTAATTTTATATAATGTACTAAAGTATTAATTAAACTTTTATCTATCAGTTTCACAAGACAATATAAAGTTCCCCTCGTTGTGTAATAATAATAATAATAATAATAATAATAATAATAATAATAATAATAATCCTATTATCAATACTAATCCCAATGCTAATACTAATACTAATGATGATTATAATAATGATATTTTATTATTATTATTGTTATTGTTGCACGATAGAAAGAACTGTATATTGATTTTTGAGATAGATAGAGGATTCCTTAATGATGAAAACTTTTTAAATAACACCATTTATTCACACACACTCACACACAAATGAATATACATATATATATATATATATATATATATATATATATATATATATATATATATATATATATATATATATATATATATATATATATATATATATATACATATATATATATATATAGATATATATATATATATATATATATATATATATATATATATATATATATATATATATATAGATATATATATATATATATATATATATATATATATATATATATATATATATATATATATATATATATATATATATATATATATATATATATATATATATATATACATAGGTAGTAGGAAGTAGGTTGGCCAATGTCATCAGACACCCATTGAAATACTACCGCTAGAGAGTTATGAGGTCCTTTGACTGGCCAGACAGCACTACTTTGGATTCTTCTCTCTGGTTACGGTTCACTATCCTTTTGCCCACACATACACTGAATAGTCTGGTCTATTTTTTTTACAGATTCTCCTGTGTGCTCATACACCTGACGAAACTGAAATTACCAGTCAATTTATCTTCTTATAACGGGTTAACTACTGCATTGTAATTGTTCAACGGGTACTTTCCTCTTGGTAAGGGTAGAAAAGACACTTTAGATATGGTAAGCAACTCTTCTAGGGATGTAGCTTAGCAAGCAATAATAATAATAATAATAATAATAATAATATTAATAATAATACCTATATAAACGTGCAGATACATTCATATTTATACGTGTATGTATATACACATATGTGTGTGTATATATATATATATATATATATATATATATATATATATATATATATATATATATATATATATATATATATATATATATATAACGGATTTTGAGTGAAGTGAAAAATCTATTTTTGGGTGAGATGGCCATGTCGTCCTGATGGAAGTTCCTATAGGGTAGCTTCCTAGGGTATATTACAACGACGGCGATATTCCCAGAGAATTTACCTTAAGGTACCAGAATTCTAACTCCTGGAGCGAGTATCCCTCGTGAAAGGGATATTGCGACATATCAGAGGACGTATTCTTGACACGCCACATGACAATCTGCATCCTGGACAGAGATTTCGTCTCGTAGGAGGCGATTGGCAAGAAACGAATTCGGGAAAGAAAAAGGGAAGCCGCTCCCAAGGCTTTCCTATCCTCCGATTCGTATGCGTGCCTGGCGCCAATCCTGGCGCCATCTGTATTCCTTGTAGCGTACACGAGGTGCTACAGATACTGCATGTAGGGAGGGGTCCTACAGCCCTTTCTTAGAAAGGCAAGGGCGGGTCCATCAGGACGACATGGCCATCTCACCCAAAAATAGATTTTTCGCTTCGCTCAAAATCCGTTTTTTGGGCTCAAGCCATGTCGTCCTGATGGAAGTGTACCAGAGCATTACTGTATCTGTGGATTCTCAGAACGTGTCGTACTCCCCGGAAGTAATTTTTCCCCGGTTGACTAGACCTAGAGACCTAAGATGTTACCGTTATACATCTTTTCAACTAACTATAAACTATGTTAGAGCTTCCTGCCCCCTACAGGGAAGAGTCCTACTAGACTCTGGAAAAGTCTCGAAGAGTACATATACCTATGTATGAATACCAGGCAAGCTAAGATAGTGGTCTCGCCCTATATTAAGTAAAGCATAGTTTTTAAAGAACCACTGCGTCAATATATATTGACCAGTAATCCGCACAATACTTGTATTGGACAAAGGTTTATATCCGCATAGGAAGAAACTAATAAAACCGCCCTCGTCCCTTTATGGGACGGAGTCCTCCCATTAGGGGACTACATAAACCAATGCAACATAGCTTGCATAAAGGAACAATTCTATTAGAATTATCCCAGATAAGGTACATAGAATAAATGCTCAATTACACCAATAAATTGACACAGGTGAAAGAGACGCAAGGTTCTCAAGAACAAGTTTATTGACAGACAATAAATAGACAGGTTAATAACAATTATATATATATATATATATATATATATATATATATATATATATATATATATATATATATATATATATATATATATATATATATATATATACAGGGGGTCCTCGGGTTACGACGCTGGTCCGTTCTTAAGACGCGGTGTAACCCGAATTTCCGTGTAAGTCGGAACACCATAAATATACGTACTGTACTGTACTGTAAAGTATTACTGTATACTGTACTATAATAAAATGTATCAAATGACATAAAAACAATATTAGAAAAAGAGAAAACAATTCCTTACCACATGAATTAAAGTAAATATCAATAAAAAAAGAAAACAATTCCTTACCACATGAATTGAAGTAAATATCAATAAAAAAAGAAAACAATTCCTTACCACATGAATTAAAGTAAATATCAATAAAAAAAAAGAAAACAATTCCTTACCACATGAATTAAAGTAAATATCAATAAAAAAAGAAAACAATTCCTTACCACATGAATTAAAGTAAATATCAATAAAAAAAAGAAAACAATTCCTTACCACATGAATTAAAGTAAATATCAATAAAAAAAGAAAACAATTCCTTACCACATGAATTAAAGTAAATATCAATAAAAAAAAAGAAAACAATTCCTTACCACATGAATTAAAGTGAATATCAATAAAAAAAAAGAGAACAATTCCTTACCTTATTCCTATGGTTGGCTTGCACACTGGAATTGATGGTTAGGCATGCGCTTCCAGAATAAACCTGTCTCATCCGCATTGAACACCTGATAAGCAGAATAACCCCCCTCCCTAATTATCTCAGCCAACGCTTTAGGAAATTCACTTGCTGCTTTCTCATCCCCACTAGCAGCTTCACCTTGCACTTTAAGATTATGGTAATTGGCCCGAGCCTTAAATCGCATAAACCAACCCCTACTAGCCGAAAACTCTTCACTTTCACTTTCTCCCCCCCTTTCTTTTTTCAACGCTTCAAACAACCTTTTAGCCTTCTCTTGAATAACCATTAAGCTCACTGGAATACGCCGTTGATTTTGATCTTCCAACCAAAGCACTAATAACCTTTCCATTTCGATAATTAAACCACTACGCTGTTTCGTTATCACTGTTGCTTTCATTGGAGCAGATCCTTTTACGTGTTCAACAATGCGCTCCTTATCTTTAAGGATAGTAGCCACGGTCGAACGGCTAAGGCCAAGCGATCGGCCAATGTTCGTTGGCGTTTCACCGTTTTTAGACCGCTTAATAATGTCTAATTTCACTTCCATGGTGATGGCCTTCCTTTTCTTCGATGCACTACCATCAGAAGAATCTGCCTTGCGCTTTGGAGCCATAATGAAGGGCAAAAAGCTCAAAAAAACGATCAAACACGTGAGAGAAAGAACAGGCAATCACAACCAAAAATGGCGTATGAGTGGAACTGAGCGACGCCGTCTTCCTCGCCCACAACCACCGCAAAGCGTATTCATCCACCGCGCGCTAGAAAGTAGTTCGCAATTGTTTACGTCGCTTACGACGCTAACGGTGTAAGACGGAACGACGCTTAATATTATTTTTATATTTTTATGGGGCGCGTTCGTAACAGCGAAACCGCGTAAGTCGGGACCGTCGTAACCCGAGGACCTACTGTATATATATATATATATATATATATATATATATATATATATATATATATATATATATATATATATATATATATATATATATATATATATATATAAAAAGAGGATAACCCAAAACTTTAAGCATAAGTATGATAGTAAACAGAACTTGTTTATCTGAAAAAAAAACATCAAATGCCACTTTTTTAAGATACCGAGGTATCAAGTCATAAAAGTCTGTATTACAAATCAATCACATTAGCGTTAGAAACGCTCGGCACACATGTCTGTACTTATGCTAGGTTCACCTTTGAAAAAGGAACAGTCTATGTGGGCACTCGGTGCCCTCATTTAGTTTGTAGTACAGTATGTACCTACACACTCACCCTGGACTTGATCGTCCCAATTAAGACCACTGTTCCTCGCAAAGTTAAACAGTAGGGTTAACTACACGACCCACTGCTACCACAGATCTCTTTAGTTCCTCTACTTGCTTCGCATAGTGGTGAAAGAACACTCTGGAAGACTTCCAGCTCGTGTATGAACGGAGATGTTCAAAATCCATACAATTAAAGAAATTTAGGGATGAGGCAACTTCCCTCGGATCGTGACCTGTGGGAGTACTGTCAGGATCCGCTCTGCGAATAAAATATGTGATTTTCGCTCTGAGTTGATTCAGAGATAAATTTGAGCCTGATGTTTCTCCCCTGAATAGTTGACCACCCTTGAAGTCTGAAGTTCTACGAAGATAGACCTTTAGGCATTCTACTGGACATAGAGATGCATCTTCTTTCAGAGGGCAGATTCTCCAGGGACCCCACCTGTTGGTGGGTAACTCATTCTTGGCGAGAAACGTAGGATCCGGAAACAGGAACTGAACACAACCTGCCTCTCTCGAGAGGGCTACGATCTCACTAACCCTGGCCCCGGACGCAAGTGCAAATAGAAAAATAACTTTTTGTGTCAAATCCTTTAACGCACATTCCTCATTGCCTAACAGGGAGGCGAAATGAAGAACTTTGTCTAAAGACCATGAGATGGGCTTTGGAGGTGCTGAAGGTCTGAGCCTAGCACAGGCTTTCGGAATTTATTAAAGATCTCGTTACCTAGGTCGATCTGGAAGGCAAATAAAATGGGTCTCATCAAAGCAGATTTACACACTGAAATCGTGTTAGCTGCCAACCCTTGACCATGGAGGTGGATGAAGAAAGATAAGCAGAAGTCTGTTGAGATCTCCTGCGGATTCTTTGCCTTTACAAAGGCCACCCATTTTCTCTAAGATGACTCATATTGCCTTCTAGTCGATTTGCACTTATATTCCTCTAGGAAGTCTATGCTGGCTTTCGTAATCCCGAAACGCTTTCTCACTGCAAGGGCGAGAAAATCATGAGTTGCAGGGTCCGGGTTTTCTGTAATGAAGCGCAGACAGTCGACTTCTGGACTCGCTGGGTCAGAACTGGATGTGGTAGCAGCACAAACTTCAGCTGTAGTTCCAACGCCAAGGGGAACCACATGCTGTTCGGCCACTTGTGGGCCACTATTGCCGCTACCCCCTTGAAGGATCTCAGTTTGTTGAGGACCTTCAACAGAAGGTTGTGAGGGGGGAACAGATAAATCCTGGACCATCTGTTCCAGTCGAGGGAGATCGCGTCCACTGCTTCCGCTAAGGGGTCCTCGTACGGGGACACATACAGGGGCAACTTCTTGTTGTCTTTCGTCACAAAGAGGTCTATCTGCAGTTCTGGGACTTGATTCAGAATGAAGGAGAATGATCCTGCGTCTAAGGACCATTCCAACTCTATCGGTGTGAACCTGGATAGAGCGTCCACTGTCACGTTGCGGACTCCTTGAAGGTGAACTGCCGACAGGTACCACTTCTTCTTTTCCGCCAATCGGAAAATGGCCAACATCACCTGGTTGAGAGGTGGTGACCTCGACCCTTGTCGATTCAAGCATCTCACAACCACCTCGCTGTCCATCACCAATCTTATGTGGATCGAGTGACGCGGGGAGACTTTCTTTAAGGTAAGGAGCCCTGCCATAGCTTCTAGAAAGTTTATGTGAAAGGTCCTGAATAGCTTGGACCAAGTCCCCTGGACTTTTTTCCGATGAGAGTGACCTCCCCATCCCTCCTTTGAGGCGTTTGAGTGAATCGTCATCGACGGGGGAGGTGGCTGAAGAAGAACCGACTTCTTTAGATGTCTGGCTTGGGACCAAGGCCTGAGAAGAGTACGTAGCCGAGGCGACACTGGTCTTCTCAGATCTCTTCGCGCGTTTGATGCATACCTTCTCCAAACTCCGGTTGCATCCTTTAGCTGTGCTCTTAGCACTGGGTCTGTCACCGAAGCAAACTGGAGAGAGCCTAGTACCCTCTCCTGTTCACGTCTTGATATCCTTTCGGAATCTAGAAGTCTCTTGACAGAGCCCGCTATCTCCTTCCTTTTCTTCGTCGGGATGGAGAAACAGTGTGACAAAAGGTCCCAGTGGATTCCCAGCCACTAGAACTTTTGGGATGGAGAAAGTCGAGACTTTTTTCTGTTGATCTCGAAGCCTAGGTACTCTAGGAACTGGATCACCTGACTGGAAGCTTGCAAGCATTCGGTCTCGTATGCTGCCCACACCAGCCAGTCGTCCAGGTAGGCTACTACCTGAATTCCCTTTAGGCGTAATTGTTTGAGAGCTGCGCTCGCAAGCTTCGTGAAAATCCTTGGGGCTATGTTTAGCCCGAATGGCATGGCTCTGAAGGCGTATAGTCTCCGTTGTAGCCTGAACCCTAGGTAGGGGGAGAGTCGACGGCTGATTGGAATGTGCCAATAGGCGTCTGACAAGTCTATAGAGACTGAGTATGCCCTCTTGGGCAGTAAGGTCCTTATGTGTTGCAGTGTTAGCATTTTGAATTTGCAATTCACTATGAACTTGTTGAGTGGCGACAAGTCCAGAATGACTCTGAGCTTTTCCGAGTCTTTCTTGGGAACACAAAACAGCCTCCCTTGGAATTTGATGGACTTCACCTTTCGGATCACCTTTTTCTCCAACAGTTCTTGAACGTACTCCTCCAGAACGGGGGTGGAGTGTTGGAAAAACCGAAGGCACGGGGGTGGAGTGCTGTACCAGCTCCAGCCCAGTCCATTCTTGAGTAGGCTTTGGGCCCAGGGATCGAAGGTCCAACGATCCCAAAATTTCATCAGTCTCCCTCCTACCGGTATCATTTCACTTGGACTGCCGTCCTGAGGTCTTGCCTCCCTGACCACGACCACCTCTGAATCCCCTTCCCCTTGAGGGGCGCCTAGACGAGCCTCTGGCTGCTCCTCTAGGCTTTGCTCGAAAGGAAGAAGACTGTCCTTCGAACGTTGGGGTGAATGCCGTGGACTGACCTGGAACAGCCTGGGGTACCCACTGAAAAGTAGTCGGGGTTTGTGCCACCATCTGGGGCACTGGAGGCAATGGCAATTGCAGTTGCTGTTGCTGTCTAGAGGGCTTGGCTGGGCGAGATGGTAGCCTAGTCCTCATATTCTTCCTCTTTGGTTGAGGACCCTCATCCGGGGAAGACTTTCTTTTGATAGCCAGGCCCCACTTCTGGAGAAGGTTTCTATTCTCCACGGCGGCCTTATCAACAACTTCTTTGACCATATCGGTAGGGAAAAGGTCTTTTCCCCAAATGGTGGAGGAGATTAACTTCCTTGGCTCGTGCCTCACCGTAGCCCCGGTGAACACGAACTCCCTACAAGCTCTCCTTTCCTTGACGAAGCCATAAAGGTCCTTCGTCACTGTGGCTAGGTGAGTCTTAGCCACCACCATGAACATTTCATGGACCTTGGGGTCATTTGCCATCGTCTCAAGAGTGGTCTGATGAGACATTGAGGCAGCCAGTCTTTCTTTTGTCTCGAACTCTCTTCGTAAAAGAAAGTCGGACAGCTTGGGGAGGTCCTCGCCGAATTGCCGTCCAACTTTCCCACTGAGAACGTCAGATGGACATCCTTCCAGTCTTTGTGGTCCATAGGCAGGGCCAGCGACAAGGGTTTACACTCCTCCAGGGAGGGGCAAGGCTTGCCGTCCTCGACTGCCTTTAGGACAGCCGCAAACCCTTTCTGTAAAAAGGGGAAGGCTCTATCAGGAGAGGACACAAAGGAAGGGAGCTTCTTGCTCAATGCAGCTAATTTCGAGTTAGAGAAGCCCTTCACCTTCATCGAGGAGGAAAGTAGGGCTTGAGCCTTAGCGTGGTCCATGATTATGACCTTCTTCGGCTCTGTCTCCTCCCTTAAAGCTGGTTCTTTTCTCAGCCGGACATAGCAGTCCGGATATGATGCCTTGCTGGACCAGAATTCCACCTCCTCTAGGGGAACTGAACCCAGCTTATCCGGGATGACGATCTTTCCAGCCGTCATCGGCATGTGCTCAGCATACCTCCATGGGTTAGCATCTGAGCATAAGGTAAGGTCTTTCACATTGAGCCTTTTCTGGGGCCCATGTGATTCTGCCAGGGACTGCATCCGCAGTTCCATAGCAGCCGCCTTCTCCTGATTCTCCTTCTGCATTTGGTGGATCATTCCAACAATCGAAGAGAGGGCCTGTCCCAGCTCTACTGGGAGACCGGCCGATGTTGAGGGAATAGGCTCCGGAATCTGAACCGGAGTAGCCGACACCTCGTCGACCTCATCCTCTACGACGTCCGGGGCTTGAACTTCATCCTGACCTTCTTCCAGGAGGTCTTGTTCCAAACGCTCGTCCACGTCAGACATCCTGTCATCTAACTGGATGTCTTGCATCGCGACCGCGACTTCAACGTCCACCTGGACCTGATCTTGGGGGATCTCCTCTTGAGGCTGGGGAATCACTGCATCAGCTGATGCCTTGGGAAAAAAATACGCCCTCATCTTCTCACTTGGAAGATAAGGGCCAGAGGTGTTCTTTTGGAAGCCCCTTACCCAGGTACGAAGCTTCTCCCTTGCTATATCCCTTGATTCCGCCGTCTTAGGGGAATCAAAAGCCTCAGTAATCAGGTTAGTGCATACAGTACATACCTGAGGGTCCCAATACTGGAGATCATCCTGGGAGACAGCACATGCTGCGTGTCTCCTACAAAACTCTTGTCCGCAGAGGTACTTGCTGCGGACGTTGCAGAAAACATTTCCGCACTTCGGAGGGTGCTCCTGTAAAGAGAAGAAATTTCCATGAGTATCAAGTGAACTATGTATCACTGGATATGCATAGTATAGCATAAAAATTCATAAAGGAAAGACACACACTTGTGTTTCCCTCACAACCCATTGTTGCAGCCTTCCAGATAATAAAATCAAATGGGTAATCTCTTCTAGAGTAACCAATGCAAGGTTTCCAGAGGAAACAGGTGAAGCTCACACCTAAGCAATGATTTTAAAATCCTGGATAATAGACAGGAAAGAACTCACTTTCCTATCTGTAGGGCAACAGCAAAGGGATGTGCAAGAAAACACAAAAGTGTTAGAACACACAGTGCTGTACCAAAACCCTTACCATATTTTTCTTCTTACTATATATGTTATACTGAAGAATACTAGTACAGTATAGGGGGATACGTGCCGGCCGGCAACACACCATAACTAGCTTTAAAGTATACTACTTAACAGCTATAAGGCGGCAGCACTCTGGTTCAAATGCATGTGCCGGCCGGCAGCAACTGCCGGCCGGCAACAGCCAATGTCGGCCGGCAATGGCTGCCGGCCGGCAACTACACAAGGTAGTACCCAGCTGCCGGCCACACTCTTGGTGACCGGCAGACAAGGGCTGACATAAGCCGGCCGGCAAAGGTACAGGACCGATGCCAGCCGGCAGCAAAAGAACCAGAGGACTACACCTGCCCGGCTGCCGGCCTCATAGGCCGGCAGCCGGGTCGGGTACAGCACTAGAAGAAAAATAGAATGGATGCCGGTATAAGAGTGTACACTACCTCCAAGCCCGGCAATCCGAAAGAGTGCATATAAGGAAGGGGAGAATCTAATTCAGGCTTCCTGACCAATGCCGTCTGACTCTACAGGCAGGCATGGATGAGGGACCAAGGGAGGTCTGGGAAGCACTCAAAAATATAAGACCCTTGCCGGCCGGCAGCTCTGCCGGCCGGCAAGGGGCTGAGTCAATTCCACATCCTAACCTATACTAGGTCCAGATGTAGAACGACGTACAGTACTGTAATGGCTAGGCCATTACGGAGATAGAGAGGGAAGGGACAAGAAGGTCCTACCAACCTTGCTTTACTGACGGATCACCCGCAGCCAAGAAACTTATCTTAGCCTAAGGGAGATCTAAGGGGGAGGGCCAGCAATACTTGCCAGCTCCCAGAGCACCAAAGCAAGGAAGGTGTTGCTACTCCCAGGGAAAGAAACTTATCCTTCCCCGAGAACAGCAACAAGGACTAGTCTGGTAGATCACAAAAGAAGGAATCATATCCACAGAAACCTTCGGTAGTGACCTAAGGAGGCTAAGCCCCCTTTGTCTGTGTCAGGCCAGCGAGGGAGACTCTACCCCAAGCCAGACAAACACAGACTCAGACTAAAAAACTCTGTTGTTCTGTCCTTCTTTGAACCATACTACTGGAACAGGAAGGTACAGTAACACCCCAGTATAGTTTTATCGAAAATAAATTCGGAAAAAAACACTTAGGGATAAGCCCAAGGCTTAAACAGAGGGAAAGGGATTGCATACCTTCTCCGAAGAAAAGAAAGCAACCAGGGAGTATGATAAAGTATACTAAGGCTCCATAAGCAACTTAGCCTAGGCACCAAGAGAATCGATTACCTAAATCACCGAAACTCACTCGTATACTATCTTGGAAATATTCCACACAGTCTTAATGTATAAAACATAGCCTAAAGCTTCAATAAAATTTTTATTACACTCGGAAAAACCAAAATCATGCATGAAGTACTAGGACCAAACGACTAGGCTACATGGCCTAGCGTAGGCCAGAATGGTGAATACTTCGCCAAAATAATACTAAGCACGAAGGAAATCCTATGTAGTCCTAAATAGCTAAAATTTATTAAAGCAAAACAACCGGGAATGTCGCTCTGACTAACTAAACTTATACCTAGCGAGCCACAGCGTCCAGGACGCCTCCGGTAGGCTACGGCTCTTGTATCAAAGATTAATCCTATTAATCACTCAAAAATTTACCAAGAGCCTACATTTATACATAAAAGACATTATACTCAACTTATCAGAGGCCGACGAAGACGGAGAAGCCATGAAAAGTAGAATAAATCCAAGATTTGCGAGAAACACTGGGAAAAAACACCGAGTTGTTAAGCTACGCAAAAAGGAATACAGATGGCGCCAGGATTGGAGCCAGGCACGCATACGAATCGGAGGATAGGGAAGCCTTGGGAGCGGCTCCCCTTTTTCTTTCCCGAATTCATTTCTTGCCAATCGCCTCCTACGAGACGAAATCTCTGTCCAGGATGCAGATTGCCATGTGGTGTGTCAAGAATACGTCCTCTGATATGTCGCAATATCCCTTTCACGAGGGATACTCGCTCCAGGAGTTAGAATTCTGGTACCTTAAGGTAAGTTCTCTGGGAATATCGCCGTAGTTGTAATATATCCTAGGAAGCTACCCTATAGGAACTTCCATCAGGACGACATGGCTTGAGCCCAAATATATATATATATATATATATATATATATATATATATATATATATATATATATATATATATATATATATATATATATATATATATATATATATATATATCTATATATGTATATATATAAAGGTTTATATATAGATACTGTATATATATGTGTGTGTGTGTGTGTGTGTGTGTGTATATATATATATATATATATATATATATATATATATATATATATATATATATATATATATATATGTATATATATATATATATATATATATATATATATATATATATATATATATATATATATACCTGTGTGTGTGTTTCAGCTACGCTTTTTTTCTCCGAGGATTAACTCCAAAGTGTTAATTTCCTGAATTTGTTATTATTGTTCTTATAAGTGGTCATCCCTTTGTTCTTTCATCCTAACTACAGCCTTGAGATGTTGACTAACTAGAGCGTGTTTAATTAAGTGACTCGGCCAATAAAATCAATAAAAGCTTTTCAATAAACCTTTTGTTTATATTTGGTTTTCAAACTGTGTTTGGTTCATTGGATCTATTTAAAACAATTATTCGTGTCGTTTTCATATATGAGCGTTTTGGTTTCAAAAAGTTTATGGGAAAAAGAAAAGTGGGTATATAAATAGTAAATAAAATGTGTATATGAATATATACAGAGAAAATAAAATCACTACTCACTGTACTAAGATTGCTGATTATGTTGGTCGACATGAAGTATCCGACCACCATCCAGGATAACTACTTTACCTGAAAGTTAAAGGGAAAAAGTTAGTAGAGGTAAATATATAAATAGAAAGATAGCTACATAAAAATTAACTGGGGTTTATCTTTCTACAAATTCCGTGTACAGCTCGAATATTAAAATGTTGTTTTCCATTTTATTTCTTGATTTTTCGGTCATAACTTTCATAGTAGACTTTAACAATGTCTATTCTTTTTTCTTGTTCAGTTATCGGTTCCAATTTAACGATACGTTGTTTCTATACAAAATATATCTTCTGGTAAATGCTGCTCAAAATTCGTTTAATGGCAACTCACTCTAATGCATGACCATTCTTTGAAAACTACACATGTTTAACAAAATGAATAATGATATTTCTCTGTTTTTCTTACTCTTTTTCGTCTTTTTTTAAGGAAACCGAACCCCCACCTTTGAATTCAACCGTCTTTATAGAAAAATCTAATGCTCTGTAACAAAACCAAAACTTAATTGATCACTTTAACGTTGGGAGGATATAAAAAAACAATAGTTTATAAATAGATGGGATCTTTTATAGAAAGATGAAGCCACCATTTGCAATACAGCTCGATATCTTATGAACACTGAATAGAAGAAAGTATAAATAGGAACAGACGTATAAAGGGAAAGGGATTGAGAAAAACCAATACAGATAAGTAACATAGCGTACAGTATGTATGAACGGCCAAAGGACAGCTGATGAATCTTATCTATTTTGTAGACATAAGAAAAAACAAAGTCTATGAATATATACCAATGGTTTTCTTAATTTCCTCTGGGATGTTTGCGCAACGCAGGTGGCTTGAAAAATTGATTAGGGTGAGAAGTGATCGGATATCTTTAAGCATTAACAAGGTTAGCATAGTGCAAAAGATGGTATACGAGTCATGTGAACTGGTATTGGTGTTGGGTAAAATATGAATGTCAGTGGCAATTAAAAATATATAATTTAAAATTGTAGAAGGCAGGAAGAGAGCAAGAGTTAATAGAAGATTTGATAGATGGAGTGAAAGAAAAGTTGGATGGTAACGATCATGAAGCATATAAGCTGTTAATGACATTGTTTTAGGAGGGGTTTAGTCGTGCAAATTTTGAGGAGGGTTTTGGTCATGCAAATTTTGGGGAGGGTTTGGGTCGTGCAAATTCGGAAGAGGGTTATGGTGGTGCAAAGTATGAAGAGGGTTTTGGTCGTGAAAATTTTGATGAGGATTTTGGGGGTGCAAATTCTGGAAAGGTTTTGATCGTCCAAATTTAGGAGAGGGTTTTGGTAATGCAAATTTACGAGAGGGTTTTGGTCTTGCAAATTCTTAAGAGGGTTTGGTCGTGCAAATTTTGAAGGATTTTGGTCGTGCAAATTTTGTAGAGGGGTTTGATCATGCAAATTTTGGAGAGTGTTTTGGCCGTGCAATTTTTTAGAAGGTTTTGGTGTTGTAATATTTGGAAAGGGTTTTGGTCGTACAAATTTCTACCTCATACTTGGGATCGAACACTGGCCCCTTCTCGCCAGTTAAATCCTAAAACAGCTGATTAGCCGTTAGGTTCCGATTTCTTTTATGGCCTTTCGTGGCATGGTTGGTTTCGACCTGGCCTTTCATCAGAAGGGGCCAGCGTTCGATCTCAAGTATGAGGTAAAAATCTATTTCTATTTGAACACGATGTTGTGTTGATATTTATCCGTATTGACTTATTAGGGGTAATTTCAATGAATTACTACCAATTGTGTCACGTGGTTGGCCGAGAAGTCGGGTAAAACTCGCTGGTAAGAGACTGATGTCTTGCCAGGTAAATTATAGAAAAGCTGATTAGCCGCTAGGTTCCGATTTCTTTTATGGCCTCTCGTGGCATGGTTGGTTTCGACCTGGCCTTTCATTAGAAGGGGCCAGCGTTCAATCCCAAGTATGAGGTAGAAATTTATTTCTATTTGAACATGATGATGTGTTGATATTTATCCATATATATATATATATATATATATATATATATATATATATATATATATATATATATATATATATATATATATATATATATATATGGATAGATAGATATGATATTTTATAGTATAAATATATGTAGATATATAATTTTATAGTATATATATATATATATATATATATATATATATATATATATATATATATATATATATATATATATATATATATATATATATAATTTTATAGTGTATATATATATATATATATATATATATATATATATATATATATATATATATATATATATATATATATATATATATAATATACATATACATATGTTATATATATATATATATATATATATATATATATATATATATATATATATATATATATATTATATATTCCTATAATCTAAAACATGACCTGATAGCGGCAAACTGCTTTTTCCTCACCTTGGAAGAGATTGGTACAATACAATTTCTTATCCAAGATAAAATGTGTGCATCGGAAGTAATAAAAGGAAAGTTGCAAAGATAATGAGGGCCACCTGTACCAGTTTTCACTCTCATTTCCTGGAGCTGTTTAACCTTCACCATGAATGAGACCGGACGAAATACAGGCCTAATTAATGCTTGCTTGGTACTTGATATCATACCTCATAAAAATACTCGCGAAATGATAAGCCTTTGTTGAAATGGAGTTGACTTTCTTGAAACAACCAACACATAAATGAGAGAGAGAGAGAGAGAGAGAGAGAGAGAGAGAGAGAGAGAGAGAGAGAGAGATGAAAATTAACAATGGAGACATAAGATTAATCTTATTTTCTGGAGATTAAATCTATTTTTATATTTATTATATTGTTAATGATTTAGCCAACTCTTTGCTGTTCAAAAGTGTACCTGAATTATTAAAGAGAATTCTCTTCACCTAAGTCAACCTATTTATACTACTTCACACCTTATCAGTTCTTCTTCAGCCTTTTTTTTGTTCACATTAAGCATCCATGCATTACTTCTCTAAAGCCGAGGTAGCTAAAAATGTAATCGCCCAACATTATATATGGCAATTGTGGATTCTAAAAAAAGCCTTTGATAATCTGCACGGGCTAATTTTGTGGAAAGTCCTGCGTTATTATGTAATTCCTATTAAATGTATAAATTTGATTGTCTGATCATGAGCATAGCAACTGCAAAGTTAATGTTAGTGGATTCTTATCAGACGAATTTCCAGTGAACAGTGGAGTACTCTAAGGGAATATGTTGTAACCTATGTTGTTTTCCTCCTCATGGATTTTGTAATGCATGGAACAGTTGATGGTGGAGAAGGATTAGACTGCATTGCTAATAAGGAATAGATAAACAATACCGGACTGATGAGTTTAGCAGAATCCAAACCATTACAATATTTTTTAGGGAGGTAAATAAACATCCTTTTCATATCGTAACATTTAAAGAAAAAAAAATTTCTAATGGATTTTAGATGACAGATTCAACGGCCTTTCTTTTGGCGAAACCGTCACACTTTGGGTTCATTTGACTTTTCCCAGACAATACCTTGGTTGGAATTTCTGTAAGGCAATGGGAAATTCACTGTCCCCTCTTCGAAATTTGCTTATGCAGTGTTTTTGTATCTTGATTCTTGATATATTCCTCTCCTTGAAGTCTTTAGTGTTCGTTAAGGAGCCTATATGCTTTGTGCATCAGCTTCAGAAGTAAATGTTACTTTACCTTTTTTTTTATTTGAACCGGATATTAAATTTATTATTTCTAAGAATGCTCAATTATATTGAATATATATATATATATATATATATATATATATATATATATATATATATATATATATATATATATATATATATATATATAAATATATATATATATATATATATATATATATATATATATATATATATATATATATATATATATATATATATATATATATATATATATGATTTATTTAGCTCTGATATAAATATTTTAACTTCTCGAAGGTAATCAGGTCAACTCTGTAAGAGTCAAGCTTGACTCATTGGGCTGGGTAATCTACTCCTTTTAATAATAATAATAATAATAATAATAATAATAATAATAATAATAATAATAATAATAATAATAATAATAATAATAATAATAATAATAATAATAATTTAATAAAAGAAGGCTCATTTGCGATGCGCTATTCAACTTGCATCTACATAATTCATCGCAAACTGTAGACACTGCTTTTACTATCTCCTTTCTCAATGAATATAACCCTGCCAAAGAAACTGTTCTTTCTTTCTCGTTCAATAAGTCTGGAATATACGTCCCCTTCATTACGATCTTCCCCTTTTCTTTGCATGAATAAGACAGTCAAGCACAGTCTATCCATATTTAAGTGTGGAATCCTCCTAATGAAATCCCATAATGATATCAATTTTTCTTTTTTCCAAATTTCATTCTC
>NC_090728.1:147227950-147230450 GCF_036898095.1 Palaemon carinicauda
TCAAGGCAACAGGACATAACAAGTTAACAAGACAGACAATGTTACAGAGGAAACAGCAGACAGGAATTTTCATGTTCGTTTAGTGCGAGGGAAGAGCGAAGATACAAGCATAATATATGCTAAAGGAATTATGTACAATTGTGTGACACACGGTTGGTACATGGCGCCCCCCTAAAAATGACATACTGTACATGTTAAATAGGGTGCCCTGATCTGGAGAGGCGAACTGTAGGCGGGTCATCTGGCAGAAGATAAGCAGGTTTTACACTATCAATGGAGACCCAGTCTTCTTTGCCCCGAATGTTTAGTAGGAATGCTTTCGGACTGCGCTGGATCACAAGGAAAGGGCCCGTGTAAGGGGGCGTTAGTTATGGCTTGCTAGTATCGTTGCGCAGGAAGACGTGCGTTACAGAGTGCAAGTCCGTTGGTATGTGATGCTTTGCTGGGGGCTTGTAAGTCTGGCGGCACGGAGTAAATTTTCCCACGACGTGACGTATGCGCTGGAGATCGTCGGAGGAGGTTGTAGAAGGAAAAAATTCGGTAGGGACGACCAACGGGTAGCCATGCACCATTTCAGCTGCTGAGACGTCGAGGGCGTCTTTAGGAGTGGTCCTTAGTCCCAGGAGGACCCAGGGAAGCTGAGTAAACCAGTTGCAATCCTTGCAGCGGGACATCAAAGCTGCTTTGAGGGTGCGATGAAAACGTTCAACCATTCCATTGGCAGAGGGGTTGTAGGCCGTTGTTTGATGTAGGGTGATGCCCAGGAGATTCGCTAATGACTTTCACAATTGAGAGGTGAAAGTGGTTCCCCTGTCAGAAGTAATATGCTCAGGGATACAGAATCTTGAAATCCATCCAGAGAGTAAGGCAGATGTACATGAGGCGGACGTTGCAGTTTCCATGGGAATGGCTTCAGGCCAACGAGTGGAGCGGTCGATGATGGTAAACAGGTAACGATGTCCTTGTTATGTGGGTAGGGTGCCTACAACGTCGACGTGAATGTGTGCGAAACAACGCTGAGGTTGAGTAAAGGTGCCCACTCCTGAATCTGTGTGTCGATGTACTTTGGAAGTTTGGCAAGAAGTACAAGCGCGGACACAATCCTTAACATCCTTAGAAATGCCGTGCCAAATGAACTTTGCCTTCAGCAGCTGTGCAGTAGATCGGCACGAGGGATGTGAAAGGCCGTGAATGAAATCAAACACCTGTTGGCGCATGGGAGCAGGAATCCAAGGTCGCGGTCTACCAGTACTGACGTCACAGAGGAGGGTGGTGTTGGAGTCTTCGAGGGGAAAATCTTCCGAACGGAGGGACGTGCAGGATGTCCTACAAACTTGATACTCTGGATCCTATCATTGGGCTTCAGCCAGGGCATTGTAATCCAATCCCAGTTGAACGGCAGCCAACGTGGTTCTTGACAGGGCATCGGCAACGGGATTCATTTTCCCAGGGACGCATTGGAGGGTGCAATTGTATTCAGCCATGGCAGAGAGATGTCGGCGTTGACGGGTGGACCAGGCGTCAGACTGTCGAGTGAAGGCGTGCACCAGAGGTATGTGGTCTGTGCGAATGACGAAGGGCGTACCCTCTAAGAAATGGCAAAAGTGACGGACAGCCAAGTGCACCGCCAGCAATTCTCGATCGAAGATAGATTAACCCGATTCTGCCTTGGACAGTTTTCTGGTAAAGAAGGCCAATGTGCGGGGCGAGCCTTTGACCACCTGCTCGAGTACTACACCAATAGCGACGTCTCTGGCATCGGTGGAGAGAAGGAGAGGGGCGTGTGGGATAGGAAAAATGAGAGCCGCAGCAGTTGATAGGGCCTTTTTTGCATTGCAGAGGGCTGCTTCTTGAAGGGGACCCAACTTCAGGTCCTTTGACTTGCCCTTGAGGGAGGCGTAGAGGGGAGTAAGAGTGGCGGCAATGGCATGCAGAAAACGGTGATAATAGTTGATCATGCCCAAGAATTCCTGCAGATCTTTGACGGTCGAGGGCGCGGGGAAATTCTGAACGGCTGCTACCTTCTCAGGGAGGGGATGGACTCCTTCAGGAGTGATACGGTGCCCTAAGAACGACACTTCGTTGACGCCAAAGGTACACTTGTCGTTCCGGACTACAAGGCCGTTTTGTTGCAGGCGGTCGAGCACGATGCGCAGGTGACGGAGGTGTTCCTCTTTTGAGGAGGAGAACACAAGTATGTCGTCCACATAACATACACAGAAAGGGAGGTCCCCTAAGATGCCATCCATGAGACGTTGAAACGTTGCTCCAGCATTACGAAGGCCAAAACAGGAGTATTGAAGGTGTATGTACCAAACGGAGTGGTGATGGCGGTCTTGGGGATGTCTTCTGGGTTCATAGGCACCTGATAATACTCCTTTCGGAGATCGAGCGTAGAGAAAACCTTCGCTTTGTGCAGGTAGGAGGTCACATCAGTAATGTCTGGGAGGGGGTAGTGATCCGGTTCTGTTTGCATGTTCAGGCGCCTGTAATCCCCGCA
>NC_090728.1:147235450-147240450 GCF_036898095.1 Palaemon carinicauda
GTTCTGTCTGTTCCCCTGTCCTATCAAGACTAGGACATCCGGGGAACTGTTTGCTTCATTCCCCCCGGGTTCGAGCCTCCACTGCCGAGACCTAATCCTGGGAACTAGATTAGTCAGGGTTTATAGGACTATGAGACAACCTGCGTTGGGCTGGTAGATCTTTCCGCTAGGTGGGGAGATTGTCTGCATGTTGCTAGCCATACCCAGGTATACCAGCTTTCAGCAGGGAGCAGGTTGCCTTTCCGAGGATTACTATCCTCGTCCGATCTTGTGCAAGAGTTAGACGTCTGTTTCGAAGTGATGCATGTTAGCCAGTGAACTTGCTAGGATCCGCCAATCGGCTAAACCTCTTGGGAGACAAATGTCTACTCTCTGAACCCAGGATGACACTAGGGTAACATTGTCGTGCAATGTGGTGGCCTGAGTGGTAACGTTCCTGACTGGTATTAGCCAGACTGGGGTTCGAGTCCCAATCAAACTCTTTAGTTACTATTGTCACTGCAACCTCGGCATCCTTGTGAGCTAAGGATGGGGGTTTGGGAGACGCTATAGGTCTACTTGCAGAGTCATCCGCAACCTTTGCCTGGCCTCCCTGGTCCCAGTTTGTGTGTCGAGAGGACTTGGGTGCTAATCATATGTAGTATATATGCCAACTTACAGGCCAAGGCTGTGGTCAAAGAAATGGTGGTGTAACATATTCTCACAACTACTGAATATCTCCATAGTAGCTGCTTACAGATTCTATTAGCATGTGAACCCTGACTCACATGTGGCCCGTAAAGATTTCAGACGCTGGTAAAAATCCAGATATCGAGAAGCAGACAAGGAGGGCCAACATCAACAGTACCTAGGGCAGTATGATATGATAAGGTAAATAACTTTTTGGAGCAGTGCTCTCAAGAGAGGTGTTATGTCTGCAAGAAAAACACGCTTGAATTACCAAAAGTGTGAAAAAGGCTCCATAAAATGTGTAGCATCACATTCCACAAGAAGTAAGTTCAATGTCTGTAGAAAGTTTAATATTTCTCAAACAATCAAAGATTACTAGATCTTTGTCATCACATTTAATGTATGATATATATTTATGTTTACTCCAAAAATTACCATTTATTTTATTATTTTCTTGAAAAGAGTGAATTTTCCGTTTTGTGTAAATATTGTACTCTTAAGTGTCCAACGTTCCCGTTTTGGGAACACACCAAAACTGGTAAAGTAGACAAAAAATCTATTTTTTTTTTATCATAAATTACACCTAAATTAATAAGTTTGGAGATATTTGTTCATCAACTGAACTTCCTTTTGTATGCAGACATTAAAGGGTTAATAATATGAAAGTCAGCAGTGACACTGAAAGGAAACATTACTGAAGCTAAAATAATTCAAGTCATTTGAGTGAACAGTCAGATGCCAACCAAATTCGCGTTTAACCTTTGAAGTCGAAAGAGGTTATTGTGCAATAAAATGTGTCGTGTTTGCTTCCCCCTCACACGTGGTAAAAAAAAGAATCTCGAATATATGAGGGTTTCACAGACCCAACACGTTTCCATATTTTTTCCAGAACTTTTGCCAACCTTCGACTCTTCCAAAAATTTCCTCCTAACTGGTGGACTAATTTTACTCTTTTTATGGCCAGTGATAGCAGGATGTTATTTGAATAGATGAATATTCTATGCTAGAAATTCATGCTGCTTCTGAGCAAATATCTGAGGTATGTTTCTATATTTTTCTCTATTTTTTTCCTTTTAATCTCTCAATTTTAAAACTATGATTTGTGACTGTAGGAAAGGTCAGACAGTCAGACTATTGTGAAAAATTCCTCATTTGGAATATCATAAATCGTTTCTTTATATTGGACCTTTTTATATTATGAATAAACTTTATTTCGAAGAAAAGCAATAGCGGTAATATATATTTTAATCTCTTTCGTCCTCCACATACAAATACAATAGATTAAATGCTTAGATGAATAATTAAATACATGCGTAGGTGTAATATTATTAACAAATAAGAGAGTATTGAATCTCCCCTTCGTTAGAAAGTTACATTCATTAGTCTGTAAGCTAATTATTCATCTAAACCTAATATTCATAGTCCTTTAATTATCTAGAGATGATACTAAATTTCGAAACCCAATTATTACAGATGAAAATTACGATAAGTGAATGCTGGGTGTCCAGTTGTATTTATTTTATAATAGATGAAACTGTGTAATGACTGTGTGATGAACATGTCTTGATAATTATGATTATCTGAGCTTCCTTCTTAGTTTGCCTATTTATTCAGTACTTTTCCTATTTATTCAGTACTATTCCTATTTATTCATAACTTTTCCTATTTATTCATAACTTTTCCTATTTATTCACGACTTTTCCTATTTATTCATGATTTTTCCTATTTATTCATGACTATTTCTATTTATTAATGAATTTTCCTATTTTTTCATGACTTTTTCTATTTGTTCATGAGTTTTCCTATTTATGACTTTTCCTATTTATTCATTTCTTTTCCTATCTATTATTTATTTTTCTATTTATTCATGACTTTTCCTATTTATCAATTACTTTTCCTATTTATTCAGAATTTTTCCTAATTATTCAGAATTTTTTTTATATATTCAGAATTTTTCCTATTTATTCATGACTTTTCCTATTTATTCATGACATTTCCTATACATGAACTTTTCTTATTTATTAATAAATTTTCCTCTTTATTCATAACTTTTCCTATTTATTCATAACTTTTCCTATTTATTCATAACTTTTCCTATTTATTCATGATTTTTCCTATTTATTTATGACTTTTCCTATTTATTAAAACTTTTCCTATTTATTCATGATTTTTCCTATTTATTCGTAACCTTTCCTATTTATTCATGATTTTTTCTTATTCATTCAAGATTTTTCATTCATATATCTATATATTCGGATATGACTGAAAGATTTGAACATAATACAAGTATGAACAAAGATTCTGTTTATGATGTTGTGATCCCACTAACTAGTATGTTTTATAACCTCTCAAGCTCAATATATTTTTTTTTTTTTATTATTATTGTAATTGTCTTCAGCATCAAGTTCTTAGACAAATCTCTTTCAAATATCCTCGTAAACTTCCTAATATTGAGATTTTAATTCCATCCCCATCTACCTTTAACTTTCCTTCTTTATACAGTAAATCATTCATTCGATCTTTTCCTCCGGTAACATTTTCATTTGAATTAATCTGTAAACTCTAAATAGATATTCCATTCACTTTTTTAAATTTTCTTTTTAATCCTTTACTTCGTAATACTTAATTACCTCGACAAACAAAATTGGATGTTGTATTCAGTTGTGACAGTTTGTTCGTCTTCCATATATAAAAATATCAATAAAGTATTTTAATTAATGATCATGGATGAAGAATAGACACATGGGAGTCCATTATTATATATATATATATATATATATATATATATATATATATATATATATATATATATATATATATATATATATATATATATATATATATATATATATATGGATGAAAGATGTTTGTAAAGATCCATTGCATTTGTTCAAAGTTTCAAGAAAATCAAATCATGTGCGACCAACCAGTAGACTTACTCGCATCTAACTTTACTAATTATCTCCGATGGCGAACTTCGGCGAAGCCCTCGCCCCCCCCCCCCCCCCCTCCCCCAGCCTGTAAGATTTCATATGTATCTTTAATGTTAAATGGGCGTGGTGGATAGAATATATAGGGTATTTACACTTGGTAATTATCCGCTATTTAAATGTTTTCTAGTTTGCAATAATTTTGCTTAAAATGTTTTCATGAAAGTTCAAGTTCCCCTTGTCTTTTATCTTCTGCCATAAATATTTTCTTTTCAACTTGAGGATACTTGATCTTTTACCTATATTCTTAAAATGAGAAAAAAATAGATAGAGAAAGGTAATGGTTCGACCAGTGCTAAGAGCTTGTTTCAATTTTTAGAATAGGAATAGTGAATTATCAGAGGACATTTTTAAAGCACTCTTTCTAACTACATCTTAATATTCGTTTATGATGAAATCAATAGAAAGTCATTGCTTTGACTTATTACACGTGTATAATGGCCGATTCGAGATTTAAATGGTTCTAGAGAAAATCAGCTTAAAGAGATTACGGAAATTTTCAATCCAAACTGCTAAAAAAATTATCTGTTGGATGTTTGTTGAGCAAAGGTCAAATCATTCATATGTGTTTTCAATGTCTCTATTATTTTCCAATGTAAGCCGCTGATAGACCAGTGTTAGCTAAACTAGTTATCTCTCTCTCTCTCTCTCTCTCTCTCTCTCTCTCTCTCTCTCTCTCTCTCTCTCTCTCTCTCTCTCTCTCTCAGAGATGCTTTTAAACTCCAGTTTCAGGCTGCTTCAACCTATCTAGTATTATATGCCATCCTGAACCGCTCTCTTCTAAATGCTTTTCACTCCAGGCTAATTAAAAAAAAAAATTCTATAAGTTCGTATCCCTGAATCAGTTGTTTTTCTAGTTTTTATTATCAAATAGTCATGCTATGATTTTATATTACTAGTGTACACGACCCACCAGTTATAGATACATGCACACACAAACGCCCACGCCCACACACCCCTCTCGCCAGGGTATGACTACTCCTCTCTCCCTACCTGAGGGACGGGGGCAGCTAGCATGACTTAAAAAAAAAGAATATATATATATATATATATATATATATATATATATATATATATATATATATATATATATATATATATATATATATATATATATATATATATATATATATATATATATATATATATATATACATATAATGAATGTACATATGTACCTGCTCTTTATTGTACAGGGCAGATGGCCCCTTGTGTCAATTCCAAAAGGTAGTGAGAATGCACATCACAATCTTAACTAACAAATTTCGTTTCTTCCAATACTCTTTAAATGGAAAATGCTGACCTTTTTTTTTTTTTTTTTTTTTTAGCTCTTTAAGTATA